>NC_081360.1:99066716-99209216 GCF_030684315.1 Stegostoma tigrinum
CTGATCCCTGTGACACTCCACTAATTGCAGGCTGCCATGCTGAAAATGTCTCTCTGTCTCAACACTCTGTGCTCTATTTGTTACCTAATCCTAGCCACCCTAAAATGCTATCCCAAACACCATGGGCCTTTATTAATTAGCATAACATGGTGCCTTATCAACACACTATGAAAATCCCAATACATTACATCCTCTGTTTCCCCTTCAACACACTATGAAAATCCCAATACATTACATCCTCTGTTTCCCCTTCAACACACTATGAAAATCCCAATACATTACATCCTCTATTTCCCCTTCATTAATCCTGCTTGTTACCTCCTTAAAAGATTTTAGCAAATTTTTTGGTCATGGTTTCCTCTTCATGAAGCTGTGCTAACTCTGCTAGAGCATATTACATATTCCTAAATGTTCCGCTATTACATCCTTGATAATAGATGCTAACATTTTCCCAATAACAGATGTTAACCTAAGTGGCTGATAGTTAGCAGTGTTTTTGTCTCCTTCCTTTTCAAAATGAAAGCTTGAGACTGACAGTTTAAAATCCTCTGACACTATTCCAACATCTAAAGATTCCTGCAACATTGCCGCTAGTGCATCTGTTATCTCTCAGCTCAGCTCAGCTCACGAGCATGCCTTCCTCAACTCATGCACGCAGGCCGCGGTTAAAATCTCTTTTAACTTCTGTTCCTGAGCTTTCTTGACAGGGGATGTCACAAAACACACTTCTCACTCAGAATGTTGCCTTTTCTCCTATTGCATTGACACTAGGATAATTCCTGAGAGATTAAAGTTTAGTTTGTTGCACATATCTCTTTTAAAGTCAATCTTTGTGACATTTCCTTTGTCAGGTGTGACATCCAGAGAGCCATCCTCCATCGCTTGCTTGACAGTATCAGTCCCTCTTTTAAAACCACATGCTGAAGTTAAAAGATCATTAAAAATATTAAAAGGGCATTGAAAATGTCCAGCGTTAATGATCTTTACTTGTGTGATCTGTAATTATTGACTACTCCATGGATACTCCTTACATATTAACTCACTACCAAGACATGGTGGCTCATTCTCCAAAGATTACTGAAACACACCCCGGGACACCCCCTGTAGATACTGATACACCCCCTTGCCCTAGAGACCCCTTTAAACACTGACACTCCTCCTTCATAGGCAGGGACCTCTGTAAACACTGATACACTTCCCCTGCCCGAGGCCCCTTCAAATACTGACACCTGTCCCCCAGATGCAGAGACCCATTGTAAATACTGACATACTTCCTCCCCACCCTGGAATCCCCTGAACACACTAACAGCAACTCAGCAGAATATTTACTCATCAATACCCATTGATTCCAGTTCTGCTTGGGCTCCTTAATGCCAAACTCGGCTGAATGCCATCTTGATGCCAAGGGCTGTCGCTCTCACCTCACCCTCTGGAATTCAGCTCTTTTGTCCATGTTTGAACCAAGGCTGTAATGAGATCAGGAGCTGAGTGGCCCAGGCAAAACCCAAACTGGGTGTCGCTGAGCAGGTTAGTGCTGAGCAGGTTCTGCTTGATGGGGCAGTAATTGGCTGGGTTGGATTTTTCCTGTGTTTTGAGCACAGGGCACACTTGGGCAATTTTCTACATTGTCAGGTAGATACCAGTGTTGTGGTAGTACTGGAGCAGCTTGGCTGGGACACTGGCAGTTCTGGAGCACAAGTCTTCAGTATTACTGCTGGAATGTTGTAAAGGACAAAGTCCCTGAACCGTTTCTTGAAATCACATGGAGCAAATCAAATTGGCTGAAGACTGGTATCTGAAATGTTGGGCCCACTGGAGGAGACCAAGATGGATCATCCACTCGACACTTCTGGCTGAAGATTGCTGCGAAAGCTTCAGCCTTAACTTTTGCATGAATATATCCGGCTGTTTCATCATTGAGGATGGGGATATTTGTGGGGCATTCTCATACAGTGAGTTACAATTGTACATCAACATTCATTCGTAAATGTGACAGGACTGCAGAACTTAGATCTGATCCATTGGCTGTGAGACTGCTTAGCTCTGTCAATCTCTTGCTGCTCTCTGTAAATGATATATTGATACCCATAATTGACACTCTGATACCATGACAGAAGTTCATCTGTGAATATTGACACACTCCCCAGGAATTCTCAATAAATAGTGAAACACTCCCCAAGATGTCCTGTATGTATTTACGTGCTCCCCAGGGATCCCCTGTAAAAACTGAAATGCTACCCAGGAAATCCCTGAAAATACTGACACACTCCCCAGGGATCCCCCGTAAATACTGACACACTCCCCAAAGATCCCCTACAAATACTGACACACTCCACAAGGATCCGCTGTAAATACTAACACACTCCATAGGGATCCCCTGTAAATACTGATGCACTCCCCAGGGCTCCGCTGTAAATACTTTAACACTCCCCAGGGATCCCCTGTAAATACATACACACTCCCTGGGAATTCCCTGTAATTACTGACTCTCTCCCTGGGAATTCCCTGTAAATACTGACACACTCCCCAAAGATCCCCTACAAATACTGACACACTCCACAAGGATCCCCTGCAGATACTGACACTCCATAGGGATCTCCTGTAAATATTGACGCACTCCCCAGGGATCTGCTGTAAATACTGACACACTCCCCAGGGATCCCCTGTAAATACTGATGCACTCCCTGGGAATTCCCTTTAAATACTAACACACACCTGGGGAATTCCCTGTAAATACTGACACACTCCCCAGGGATCCCCTGTAAATACTGACACACTTCCTGGGAATTCCCTTTAAATACTAACACACACCTGGGGAATTCCCTGTAAATACTGACACACTCCCCGGGAATTCCCTTTAAATACTAACACACACCTGGGGAATACCCTGTAAATACTTAGACACTCCCCAGGGATCCCCTGTAAATGTTGACGCACTCCCCGGGAATTCCCTGTAAATACTGATATACTCCCCAAGGCTCTGCTGGAAATACTTTAACACTCCCCAGGGATCCCCTGTAAATACTGAACCACTCCCCGACGTTCCACTGTAAATACTGACAGATTCTCTGGGGATCCATGGCAAGTATGACACAGACCCCGGGAAATCCCATGTAAATACTGACACACTCCCTGGGATCCCCTTGTACATACTGAAACACTCCATGGAGATCCTTCATAAATACTGACACATTCTCTAGGTATTCACTGTAATTATTGATATAATCCCCCGGGCACCCCCTGTAAATACCGAAACATGGTCGAAGATCCTGCTTTTCAGTAATGACATGCTCCCTGACTCCTGAAGTAAACATTGAAGCATGGCCATTTAACCCCCTGTAAGCAGAATTGTAATGAAGGAAGGTGTATTGTTCACATGAGATTTTAAATTCAGTCCTATTTACTCTCTCAGTTTGACATTACAGTTTATATCACGTTGCTTGATAAGGATAGAACATAGAACATAGAACATTACAGCACAGTACAGGCCCTTCGGCCCTCGATGTTGTGCCGACCTGTCATACCGATCTCAAGCCCATCTAACCTACACTATTCCATGTACGTCCATATGCTTATCCAATGACGACTTAAATGTACCTAAAGTTGGCGAATCTACTACCGTTGCAGGCAAAGCGTTCCATTCTCTTACTACTCTCTGAGTAAAGAAACTACTTCTGACATCTGTCCTATATCTTTCACCCCTCAATTTAAAGCTAAGCCCCCTCGTGCTCGCCGTCACCATCCTAGGAAAAAGGCTCTCCCTATCCACCCTATCTAACCCTCTGATTATTTTATATGTTTCTATTAAGTCACCTCTCAACCTTCTTCTCTCTAATGAAAACAGCCTCAAGTCCCTTAGCCTTTCCTCATAAGACCTTCCCTCCATACCAGGCAACATCCTAGTAAATCTCCTCTGCACCCTTTCGAAAGCTTCCACATCCTTCTTATAATGCGGTGACCAGAACTGTACACAATACTCCAAGTGCGGCCGCACCAGAGTTTTCTACAGCTTCACCAAAACCTGGATGTGAGTTTGCTCGCTGAGCTGGAAGGTTCGTTTTCAGACGTTTCGTCACCATTCTAGGTAACATCATCAGTCAGCCTCGGACGAAGCTCTGGTGTTATGTCCTGCTTTCTATTTATCTGGTTAGGTTTCCTTGGGGTCGTGATGTCATTTCCTGCATTGGTGATGTCATTTCCTGTTCTTTTTCTCAGGGGATGGTAGATTGGCTCCAAATCAATGTGTTTGTTGATGGAGTTCCGGTTGGAATGCCATGCCTCTAGGAATTCTCGTGCTTGTCTCTGTTTGGCTTGTCCTAGGATAGATGTGCTGTCCCAATCAACCTCTTGGTTCCGGAACTCGATCCCTCTATTAATAAAAGCTAAAACACTGTATGCCTTCTTAACAGCCCTGTCAACCTGGGTGGCAACTTTCAAGGATCTGTGTACATGGACACTGAGATCTCTCTGCTCATCTACACTACTAAGAATCTTACCATTAGCCCTGTACTTTGCCTTCCAGTTACTCCTACCAAAGTGCATCACCTCACCCTTGTTTGCATTAAACTCCATTTGCCACCTCTCAGCCCAGCTCTGCAGCTTATCTATGTCTCTCTGCAACCTACAGCATCCTTCGTCACTATCCACAACTCCACCGACCTTAGTGTCGTCTGAAAATTTACTAACCCATCCTTCTATGCCCTCATCCAGGTCATTTATTAAAATGACAAACAGCAGTGGACTCAACACCGACCCTTGCGGTACACCATCAGTAACTGGTCTCCAGGATGAACATTTCCCATCAACTACCACCCTCTGCCTCCTTTCAGGAAGCCAATTTCTGATCCAAACTGCTATATCTCCCACATTTCCATTCCTCTGCATTTTGTACAATAGCCTATTGTGGGGAACCTTATCGAACGCCTTGCTGAAATCCATGTACACCACATCAACCGGTTTACTCTCATCTACCTGTTTGGTCACCTTCTCAAAGAACTCAATAAGGTTTGTGAGGCACGACCTTCCCTTCACAAAACCGTGCTGACTATTCCTAATCAATTTATTCTTTTCTAGATGATTATAAATCCTATCCCTTATAACCTTTTCCAACACTTTACCAACAACTGAGGTAAGGCTCACTGGTCTATAATTACCAGGGTTGTCTCTACTCCCCTTCTTGAACAGGGGAACCACATTTGCTATCCTCCAGTCATCTGACACTATTCCTGTAGACAATGATGAGTTAAAGATCAATGCCAAAGGCTCAGCAATCTCCTCCCTGGCTTCCCAGAGGATCCGAGGATAAATCCCATCCGGCCCAGGGGACTTATCTATCTTCACCCTCTGAAGGATTTCTAATACCTCTTCCTTGTGAACCTTAATCCCACCTAGTCTAGTAGCCTGTATCTCAGTATTCATCTCGACAACATTGTCGTTTTCTAGAGTGAATACTGTTGAAAAATATTCATTTATGATTTGGAGGTTTCTCTTGCCTGGTCTGCACTTTGCTCTTGTAAGTAGAGAAACCCAACTATTAGAAAATGGATTGTATCAGAGATAATGGGAACTGCAGATGCTGGAGAATCTGAGATAACAAAGTGTGGAGCTGGATGAACACAGCAGGCCAAGCAGCTTCTTAGGAGCTCAAAAGCTGACGTTTCGGGCCTAGACCCTTCATCAGAAAAAATTATTAGAAAATAGATGACGGGTTTAGACAGAGGATCTCAATCGGTGCAGGCTTGGAGGGTCGAAGGGCTTGTGATTTCCTTTGTTCTTTATTAATGGGGTCAAAACCCATCCTTCTGGCACCATCTGGTTGAATTGTCATCTGTAATTCAGTAGATTGTTCTCTACAGCTGAGGGTTCATGTCTGACGCCAGGATTTGAGCATCAACATTTCACTGAGGCTCCAGGAGGGCACCTACAGAGAGCTGAATTTATAGGATCATAGAGTCATGTAGCATGGAAACAGGCCCTTCGGTGCAACTTGTCCTGTGCTGACCGGGTTTCCCAAACTAAACTAACCGCACTTGCCTCTGTTCGGTCCTTATCCCTCCAAACCTTTCCTATTCGTGTCGCTGTCCAAATGTCGTTTTAAATGTTGTAACTATGCCTGCATCTACCACTTCTTCTGGCAGCTCATTCCACATACACATCACCCTCTGTGTGAAAATGTTGCCCCCGACATCCCTTTATAATCTTTCCCTTTTCACCTTAAAAATATGCCCCTTTAGTTTTAAATTCCACTACTCCAGGGAAAAGATCTTTGCTATTCACTCTACCTTTGCCCCTCATAATTTTATAAGCCTCTACAAGGTCACCCTCGCTCTCCTACTCTCGGGGAAATAAAGTCCCAACGTATCCAGCCGCTCCCTATAACTCAGACTTTCTCGTCCCAGTAACACCCTGGTAAATTTTTTCTGCCCCCTTTGCAATTTAATAACATCCTTCCTATAGCAGGGTGACGAGAACTGTACACAGTACTCCCAAAGTGGCCTCTCTGATGTCCTGTACACCCAGAACATGGCATCCCGTCTCCTCTCCTTCAGGCTCTGACCAAAGAAAGTTAGCATGCTGAATGCCTTCTTCGCCACCCTGTCTACCTGTGATGCCTCTTTCAAGGGACTATGTACCTGCACTCCCCTAAGACACTCTGTTCGACAACACTCACCAGAACCCTTCCATTGACCATGTAAGTCCTGCCCTTGTTCCTCTCACCAAAATGCAACACCTTACATTTATCTCAATTAAACTCCATCTGCCACTCCTTGGCCCATTTATTGGAGCTTTCTTTCAGTTGAAATGTAAAAGAAAAGCTTTGACTGCCTGCTGGGCTGGGGAAAACAAGATGGCATGGCGATATTATAAAAAAAACCACATGATTTATCCTATTGTCCTGGTCAATAATTATTATACAGGTAGTGTGGTATATAATGGACACATGATCATTATTGACTTGCTGATTGTGACAGCTTGTTATGTGTGAATTGTTTACTGTGTTTCCTACATTCGGGCACAGATTATTTCAAAAGAGCATTAACATAGAACAGTACAGCACACTGCAGGCCCTTCGGCCCATGATGCTTCTGACCTATTATCCTACTAAGATCAATCTACCCTGTATACCCTACATTTTACTATCTTCCATGTGCCTATCCAAGAGTCGCTTAAAAGTCTCTTAAAGTATCTGCAGTTCCTACTATCTCTGAAACAATTTTACCCCAACTGCAAAGCCTCTTCCAAGGATGGCTTCCCTGAAGAAGCTACCTTCCTCCCTCTGGAAAAACCTCAGTGGATCTCTCTCCTACTGCAATCCATCTTCAATCCGTCTCCCCCTCTCTCCCTATTTATTTCAGAACCCCCTTGCCCTCCCCCATTTCTGAAGAAGCATCGAGGCCCGAAACGTCAGCTTTCCTGCTCCTCTGATGCTGCTCGGCCTATTGTGCTCATCCAGTTCTACACCTTGTTATCTCAGATTCTCCAGTATTTGCAGTTCCTGCTATCTCTAAACTATCTGACAGCATTAGACAACCTAACTGAAGTATTGAAGATCTTGAGGAGGTCTTGGCAGGCTGAATAGGGAGGCGATGTGGGAGAATCCAGAACTGGACACCCTATTTGAAAATAAAGGGCTGGCTATTTACATAAGAATATAAGAAATAGGAGCTGGATTAGGCCATCTGACCCATCAAGCCTGTCCTTCCCCCCCATTCAATAAAATCATGGCTGATCTTATCGTGGACTCAGCTCCACTCACTGTAACGCTTGAGACCTTTACTGTTCAAAATTTATCTAACTTTGCCTTTGAAACATCCAACGAGGCAGCCTCAACTGCTTCACTGCGCAAGGAGCTCCACAGATTCACAACACTTTGGGAAAATAAGTTTCTCCTCAACTCAGTCCTTAATCTGCTCCTCCTTTATTTTGAGGCTGTGCAAAGGAGAAGTATTTCCTCACAGGGGGACATGAGCCTTTCGAACTGTCCTCGACAAAAGATGGTGGACTCAGAATCTTTGAATATTTTAAACAAAGGACTAGACAGATCCTGGACAAACAAGGAAATGAAAGGTTGTGGGGTGTAAGCGAGATTGTGGAGTAATCAGATGAACAAAGATGTTACTGAATAGTTCATCACATTGAATAGTTCTAAGTGGTCTAATCCTGTTCCTAATTTGCATATAGTCACAAGTAAGTAGCTCATTGTCTGTCTTGTTTGGGGTGATCTGCAGTAAGTCAGACCTTGGACAATGGCAAGTATGTTTTGTTTTCACTCACTTGGAGTGAGTGCTGAGTAGTACTTTGCTATCCCCAGCCACCTTATTTCTTTTTGTCCTTAAAACATAACAGTAAATTCTGCAATATAACAAAGTGTGGAGCTGGATGAACACAGCAGGCAAAGCAGCATCTTAGGAGAAGCTAAGATGCTGCTTGGCCTGCTGTGTTCATCGAGCTCCACACTTTGTTATCTCGGATTCTCCAGCATCTGCAGTTCCTATTATCTCTGACACAGTAAATTTTGCAATGGTGTAGATAATGTTCTATTCCCAGGCACACAGTATTTGCATCACGTGGCTCCAGCACCAGCCTATTGCTCTGCTCCATTAATGTTGGTTAAGACCAGAGAATGACATCACTGATATCAATGTGTTACTCAGCAAGTGCATATGTGAATGTAACGTGCCATGAAAGGTCATTTACAACCATCGACTTCTGTGTTGGTCCATTTAAGCGACTGCTGGACATGCACATGGACAGCAGTGAATTCAGGGGAATGTAAGTTAGGTTATTTTATTTTTGGATTAGGATTATTCCACGGCGTAACATTGTGGGCCGAAGGGCCTGTACTGTGCTGCACTTTTCTATGTTCTTGGCAAGATGTTCCCTACTAAGACATGCCTGTAGAATTACTGGTGCGTGTTCCTCCAGTTTGTGTAACACAGAAATGTGAAGATCATGTTGCACAGGGTTTCTTCTGAATCAGGAGCTCGGAGTTCGAGTCCCACGCCAGAATGTAATAGTCAAAACTGGAACATCCAAAACATGACCAAACAGGTTCAGTGTCAACATGCCAACTGCTGAAAAGCTAGCCGCACGTGACAATAGCAACCCACAGGATCCTGAATATTTTCTTTCCTTTATTCATTCACAGGATGAGGATGTCGCTGGCCAGGCAGCATTTATTGCCCATCCCTAACTGCCTAGAGGGGGAGATTCAGCGTCCACCACATTGCTGTGGGCCTGGACTCACAGGTAGGCCAGGTTAGGTAAGGATGGCAGTTTCCTTCCCTTAAGGGCATTAGCGAACCAGATGGATTTTTCCCAACAATTCACCATAGAATCATGGCCATCAATGGATTCCTAATTCCAGATATTTTATTTAATTCAAATTCTACCATCTGCCATGGTGGGATTTGAAACCAGGTCCCCAGAATGTTATCCATGTCTCTGGATTAACAGTCCAGCGATAATACCACTAGGCCATTTCGAATGTAACCATGGACCAATGCAGAAGTCTACGATGGTAAATGCTCTTTCAGAGCATGGTGTCTGATAGAGGGTACAGTGAGTCGTAGTCCTACTGGGCCATTAGAAAGAGAGGCAATTAGTGCTGGTTTAACCTGAGGGTCAGGGAGTGGAGAGGTTGAGAAGGAGAAACCTTCATGCTCACCTCAGCTGGTGTTGGGGGTCTAGTTAGTTCAGTTGGCTGGATGGCTGGTTTGCAATGCAGCTAGGTATCTGTGTAAATTCACAGACATACTGAACATTTTTACTTCTGTGATGTTGATCTCAGTACCAACACAAACCAGCAATTGCCTTCTCTCATTTTGTAGCTTCTATTGTCATGATTATAAATGCCACTTCTTCCTGCACACTCTTCCCCCCACCATGTCCTGTTTGACTCTCACATCCAGGCGAATGTTGCGCACATCATTCATTTAGGCCTTGTACTCAGTATTCCCAACACAAACGTACCGAGGGAATCTTCACAAGTATCAAAGTGAGTTGAGAAAAGGCTTGGCACTGGTATTTGTTTTGTTTCATGCAATAAATAAATATTAAAGGGATTGGGCTCTGTTTTCATTGTAAAGTGAGAGATGTAAAAACATTGCTACTAAGTCAAGTCCTCTTTTCCAGCTGCTTAAGACTTTTTTATTCATTGTAGAAATGTGCATCCCTCTGGCTAGGCCTGTTTAGGTGCCTATCTCTGGTTGCCCTGACAAGATGATGGTAAGCCACCTCCTTGAGCTGCTGCTGGCTGTGTTGGGTGGGTACACAGGCAGTGCTGCTCGGGAAGCAGTCCCAAGATTGTGACCCATCAGGTGGCATATCTCTAAGTCAGGGTGAGTGAGTGGATTGAGATGGTGGAGTTGCTTACATCTGCTACTCCTGACCTCCTGGGTGGTAAGGGTCCCAGGTTTGGGATGCGCTGTCGAGAGTGAGTTAGTTACAGAAGGGACACAATGCCATCACTGTGTATCAATGGCAGTATATTGAAAGTGGTGGATGTAGCACCAATAAAGTGGCTGCTTTGTACCTGGAAGAGGGCAAACCTCTCAAGCACACATTCAATCCCTATAGTGTGGATGCAGGCCATTCAGCCTATTGGGTCCGCGCTGGCCCTCTGAAGACCCACTTCCCTGCCCAATCCCCGCATTTCCCATGGCTGATCCAGCTAGCCTACTTATGCAATAATAACTATGGGCAATTTAGCATGGCCAATCCACCTAACCAGGACACCTTTGTGAGGGGAAACCAGAGCACCTGGAGGAAACCCACCCAGACACGGGGAGTATATGCAAACTCCACACAGACAGTCACCTGAGGCTTGAACCGTACCCGGGTCCCTGGCGCTGTTAGGCAGCAGTGCTAACCCCTGAGCCACTGTGCCACTCAATGTTGTTAGACTAAAACTCAGCCAGGCAAGAAGCACTGATTCTATCTTATTCCAGATCCCTCCCTTTAAATAGTGCCCTCTTCATTGAAACTGACTGTAATGATGTTTCACTGATCCCTCTTCCTCCCCTTCCTTATCTAATACAGTTGACATAATCTTGAATCACCTTCCTCCTCATAGACTTGTGTGGCTTTTATATATGACAAATATATTTTTATAAAATATTTACACGATCATTACAAATCAAAGTTTGACACCCAGTCACATTAGAAAATGAGAGAGGTAAGTTTTAAAGAGAGTCTGAAATGAGGAGAGAGGATGCTCACTGCCTGTCCCTTTTTCCCCCTCAGCCTGATGTGCCCACCTCAAGTTAGTGCTGTGTTTTTCTCCACAGGTAGCGCTCTATCTCCCGAGCTTCTCCTGTGCTTTCTGTTTATATTTCAAACATTGCTGCCTGGCCTTGCCGTCTAATGCTGATACAAAGCCAGGAAACTTGCAATAGTTGCCAGCAGGTCTCTGTCGAGACAAGAGGATAGCCTTTACTCAGGGTTTCCCATAGGTACACAGAAACATCGAAGTCAGGAACAGGAGTAGGCTATTCGAACCCGCGAGCCTGCTCCATCATTCATTACAATCATGGCTCATCATGGAGCTCAATATCTCAAACCAGTCCTCCTCCATATCTCTTCAGCCCTGGAGCTGCAATAGTTATATCTATCTCCTTCTTGAAAGCACTAAGTCCAAGGGTAGCCTCTAACACCAATCCAACCTGAGGACTTGTCACCTTTGGAGCCACTGGACTGACTGTAACCTTTTTCTTGGACTATAGATATATAGTCTCCCTGATCACAAACACCCTGACCATCCCTGCCCCTGGTAATGGGGGCTGGACTGACCTTTCTGAGCCAGGTCTCACTGGCTACTGGGTGCCTCCAGTAGGGAATGCTTCACCAAACACTAGTGTGGGTTTTTTTTTAAACAAAGCAGTAATTGCTGGAAGAACCCAACAGGTCTGGCTGCACCTGTGGGGAGAAATCAGAGCAGAGGAACCTGAAACGTTAGCTCCGATTTCACTTCACAGACGCTGCCAGACCTGCTGAGCTTTTCCAGCCATTTCTGTTTTCATTTTCAATTTTCAGCATTTACAGCTCTTTCAGTTTTTATGTGGAATCATTTAACATGTGGTTTGACCGACGTCTCATCTGAAAGGGGAGGTGATGGCCGAGTGGCATTATCACTGAGCTGTTAATCCAGGGACATTCTGGGGATCTGGGTTCAAATCCCACCAGGGCAGATGGTGGAATTTGAGTTCAATAAATATCAGGAATTAAGAATCTGACCATGAATCCATTGATGATTGTTGGAGTAAAACCCATCTGGTTCACTAATGTCCTTTAGGGAAGGAAACTGCTATCCTTACCTGGTCTGGCCTGCATGTGGTTCTAGACTCACAGCAATGTGGTTAACTCTTAGCTGCCCTCTGGGCAATTAGGGATGGGCAATAAATGGTGCATAGCCCTCATCCTGTGAATGAATAAAGAAAGAAAGATGGCACTGCCCACCTCTAAAGTTGAGTGCTTCCTTAGTACTGCACTGGAGTGTTGTACCAACTGGAACAGCAAGGACAATACATGAATAGGAACACCGTCACTTTTAAGTTCCTTTCAAGATTAACCACTACCCAAACCTGGAACTATATCGCTGTTCCTTCACTACCACTGGATCGATATTTTGGAACTCCCTTCCTAGTAGCACTTTGGGACTCTCGAAACAGAACATGGAACGAACAAAGAACAGTGCAGCTTCCCAAGATCCCTCCGTATATCTATGTTCCAAAGGGTCTTGCCATTTATTGTATACTTTTTGCTTGCAGTTCACCTCCCAAAATGCATTGCCTGTCATTAGTTCGATGGAGCATGTACACATGTTATCATGTTGGTGACAGTCTGTTGCTGTCCATCCAAAAAGTTGGGTTACAAACCAGAGACTCATCACTTTTAGTTTTGAGCTTAGTACTCCTCAGCGATGGCTCAGTGGTTAACACTGCTGCCTCACTGCACCAGGGACCTGGGCTCGATTCCAGCCTCGGGCGACCGATGCGCGGAGTTCGCACATTCTCCCTGTGTCTGCGTGGGTTTCCTTCGGGTGCTCTGGTTTCCTCCCACAGTCACAAAGATGTGCAGGCTAGGGTAGATTGGTTATGATAAATTGCCTGTAGTGTTCAGGGACGTGTAGATGGGTGAGATACTCTGAGGGTCGGGGTGAACTTGTTGGGCCGAAGGGCCTGTTTCCACACTGTAGGGATTCAATGAAGTTCCCAAAGCCTCCTCGAGCAGGAGCTGATTCAGTCTGAAATGACAGCACTTCGTCCTGATGTGTCTAGATTGAGTCAGTCCCCAGTCAATCTGTTGACTCAGCATCAGACCACACAGGCTTCCAGTTTCTTCAGCTCACATCACCTTGCCAAGGGTGCTGCACTGAGAGTCTGTCTGGGAGCGGTGACTCTCCCCAGCTGGTGAGGGGGTAGCTAATAGCTGCTAGTCACTTTCTGCTAGTCCTCAGCTGAGCCACCAAGTCTGACCTCAGGGAATGATCTCCCCAACAGGATTTGAAACAAAAATTAAAAACACGCAAAGGAAACCAGCTTTTTAAAATTGTTTTTATTGAAACCTTTATTAAGTAACAATACATTACCATCGATTCATCAAAGGTGAGCCCAGAACAGCCCATCTGTTCCATGAGTGTATGTTTCTCCACATGAGCCAATTATAATTTAATGCACCAGTACTGCTATTTGTTAAACGCATTTATGTATTTTTGATTTCCTTGTAAAACCCATTCACAGTGGCAAAGAGAAGGCCTCATGGCATAGTGGGTAGTGACCCGCCTCTGAGATAGAAGCTCTGGATTCAAATCCCACACTAAAACATGATATCCAAGGGAGAAGAATTCATAAAGTGGCCAAGAAAGGTTGAGAATTTTTGCACAAATTCTTCCAGAGAAATCAATGGCTGGTAATAGTAGGATCTGCGGATGCTTGAGAATCTGAGATATCAAGGTGTAGAGTTGAATGAACACAGCAGGCCAAGCATCATCAGAGGAGCAGGAAAGCTGATGTTTCAGGCCTAGACCCTTCATCAGAAAATCTGCAATTCCCATTATCTCTCACCTGCCATTGATAACAAAGTGTAGAGCTGGATGAACACAGCAGGCCAAGCAGCATCAAAGGAGCAGGAAAGCTGACATTTTGGGCCTAGACACTTCTTCAGAAAAATGAAGGTGTGAAGAACGGTCTTTTCTGAAGGATCGAGGCCCAAAATGTCAGCTTTCCTGATCCTCTGACGCTGCTTGGCCTGCTGTGTTCATCCAGCTCTACACCTTGCTGTCTCAGATTTTCCAGCATCGGCAGTTCCTACTATCACCAGCCATTGATATCTCTGGAAGGACTTGCTCAATAATTCTCAACCTTGGCTAGTGTTACGCCTCGGAGGGATTGATGTCTCAAACCATTGAGATGTGGGGAGTAAAGGCAGAAAGATTAGACATGGAGAAAAAACATAAAGTTTCATGTTGATGCCAAAGTGTCTCCTCATTGCCTGAGCTGAAGAATGGAGATTTAGATTGGCTGCTATTTACTGACATGAGTTTAAACATATCCTAACGTCAGACAGAGAACTGGAGAGAGTGACAATGGACCTTAGGGGTTCAATGGATAAAGCAGAGAATAGAAGGCAATACTTGTCTTTCGTAGCCAAGGAGCTTATGATGGAGCTGTTTATGACACTAGTTAGACCCAGAAGTACTGTGTGCTGTTTTGTTCGCCATATCATAAAAAAGGATATGATTGCATGAAAGAGGGTGTAGAGGAGATGTTCTCCAGTGATTCACAGAGACCAGATAGATTGGAGTTGTTTTCCTCAGCGAGGAGAAGGCTGAGAGGTCCAAAATTCTGAGCAGCGTAGGCAAGATAGACAGAGGAAAATGTTTCCCTTCAAAAGAGGGCTCAATAATCAGGGGGTACAGTTTTCAAGTATAGAACAGTAGGGTTAGAGAGATAATGGGAGCTGCCAATGCTGGGGAATCTGAGATAACAAGGTGCAGAGCCAGATGAACACAGCAGGCCAAGCAGCATCAGAGGAGCAGGAAAACTGATGTTTCAGGTCTAGTCCCTTCTTCAGAACAGTAGGGTTAGAGCAGATTTGAGAAAAGGTTGTTTTACTCAGAGGTGATGGGTATTTGGAACTCACTGCCTGAAAGATATTTAAGGATTATTTCGATAATGCCATAACATACAAGGTTGTGGGCCAAGTGGAAAACAAGATTAAGTTTGTTGGGAGTTTGATGACTAGCATGGAAAAAATAGGCCAAAAGGTCTCTTTCCATTCTGTAAAAGCGATATTGCACTAGTGAAGTAACATTTCATAGATCTCTCATTAGAGACAGATTGCTGATGGTGGTTTAACTGAGGGTCACCATGCCTCAGGTGAGGCTGAGAAAATGGACACCTCAGCTTGTAGAATGATTGAACCCACACTGTCGGTGCCACTCTGCATCACAAAGCAGCCAACTGAACTAATTGAGCCCCTATTGCGTATGTGTTTATTCCACTGTGACTCAAATTATTGATGTACCTACATAAGGTAACTCCATCGTTATGGAACGATGAACCAGAGTGTAACAGAAATGAAGGAGCACTGAAGGATTGAATCATGTGAGATGTCAGAGGGAGGAGACACAGAGATGACAGGAGGGGAAACCTTTACATTTGCCCTTCCAGGATGAGCTATTCATTGGGTGGATGCTTGAACAGAAAGTCATGGGTTTGCTTATAGACCAACAGGTTTTCCAGAAGGCAAATTCTGGTCATCTATAGGAAGACCTGCTTCACAACATCAAGACCCAGCATGTTCTAATGGATAAAGCAATGGAGTCAAGAACTCTGTAGTGATCTTGGATGTCATTCTGAGTAGGAATGACAAGAAAGGGCCAATACTTTTATGAGGTAAGCAAAGGATCTCCTCCAAGATCAGGGTGATGATGTGGGCACTAGGACCGACCTCAATGTACTTGAGATAGGGAAACTATAATGATAAATCCAGTTTTCTGCTCCTGAGATTGAATCCTGGGGAATCTCCTAGAAAACGTATGCCCTGGAGGACAGTATGTGCCTGATCCTTCACATGGTTGATCAGGAATGCAGAAAATTGGAGAGATTATAAACAAATTCTGTTCAAAAACAGATGATTCGCATGCATTAAGAATAGCATCGCCACCACATCCAAAGGCATTTGCCTCTCTCAGGATTCGTGGCAAACAACAGCCGCGATCTCAGATTCCACAAGCTGATTGCGAAACCAGTAATCTGTCCCTTTGGTGTATTGAGCAAAACCCAGTTACAAGCAGAAATATTGTAAACAAGCCACACACCAGTTTGGCACACCTCCCTGAGGGTTATCTAAAACAACAACATTGTGGCTTCAACTGTCTGACTCTCCTTTCTGTTCCACTCATTGGCCTCTGATGTAATACATTGCAAGAACAAATTTTTTTTAAGAAGAAAGGTTTTAATTGGGAAGGGAGTGAAGAGTTACAGGGAAAAATTCCAGGCAAATGGAATTGAGGATTATCAGGTCAGAAATGATCTCATTGAATGGTGCAGCAGACTCGATGGGTTGAATGGCTGAATTGTACTCTTTTTTTTCTCGATCTTGTGGTCTTAATAATGAACGACAGTGAGCAAGGTTCTCAAATCTGCTGCAATGGTTTGCTTTCTCAGGCCATGGCTGTTAGAGAGGAAATGGGAGAAAATGGGAATATTTGCTATTGTTTGCATAATGCAGTATTGTCAGCCTTGCACACAGCCCGCTGGGTAGCCGAAGGATTGAAAATATGTGCCATCTGTACAGTTTGATTTTATTCTAAGAAGACTTTGCTCAGATCTGGCAGAATTTCAGAAAAGTTGACAAAAATGTGGATGTTGCCAATTTGTGATTCATAATCCAGGAGGCCAGGTCAATGTTCTGATGACGTAGGTTCAAAACTTACCAAGGCATGAGATAAGATTTACATTCAAACAGTTAAACCTGGAACAGAAATTTACTCTCAGCTAGAGTGACTATGAAACAAACATCAATTGTCATCAGAATATGTCTGGTTCACTAATGTCCTTTTGGGAAGAGAATCTGCCAACCTTATCTGGTCTGAGCTTTTGTATGATCACTGCTCATCATACTAGATGAGTTTTATAAGATAAATGTGCTGCTACTACACTGTTTCAGGGTAGGGACTCATTCTGAAGAAGAGTCATACTGCACTCGAAAGGTTAACTCTGTTTCCCTCCTCACAGATGCAACCAGGCCTACTGAATTTCTGCATCACTCTTACATTTGTCACTGTTGGGGACTCACAAGGCAATAAGATTAGGAGTAGAAGTAGGCCATTCAGCCCATTGGGTCTGCTGTGTCTTATAAGATCACGGCTGATTTGATAATCCTCAACTCTACTTCCCAGCTTTTCCCCCAAAACCCTTGATTCCCACGTATCTGTCTCTTCCAATCTTGAATATGATCCATCCTTGACCGCCCCATGTGTTAAAGAATTCCACAGATTCATTACCCTCTGAGAGAAGAAATTCTTCCTTGGCTCCATTTTAAAGTGTAACATCTCTTATTCTGAGATTGAGCCATCTGGTCCCAGAATCCCCCCTACAGGGTAACAATCTTCATGCATCTATCCTGCCAAGCGCCATAAAATTCTTGTACATTTTAATCAGGTGACCTCTCATTCTTTGAGATTCCAAAGAGCACAGGCCTAATCCGCTCAGCCGCTCCTCGTAAAAAAAATCGCTCTGTACCTGGTATTAAGCAAATGGAACATCTCTAGATTGGCTCTAATGCCATACATATTTCGTCATGTAAGGGTTTTCACAATATTTAATGTTCACAATTTTCCAGCTGCTTTGTGACTAGTGTCTTGTACAGTTTCAGCAAAATCCCCCTTCTTTTGCACTCCATTTGCTTTGAAGAAAACGCTAAAATTCCACTTGCCTTCCCTGAACCTGGGTGTTATCTTTTTGTGATTTATATATGAATACCCTCAAATGCATGTGTTCTATAGCTTTCTGCAGCCTTCCTCCATTTAAATAACACTCAGCTTCTCTATTCTTTCTGCCAAAGTGCCAAACCTCACATTTTGCACATTGTATTCCATCTGCCAAGCTTTTGATTACTTACTTTGCTGTGTCGACATTACCACTTGCTTCCCCAGAGATAGTAGGAATTGCCGATAATGGAGTCAGAGATAGCACAGTGTGGAGCTGGAGGAACACAGCAGGCCAGGCAGCATCAGAGGAGCAGGAAAGCTGATGTTTCGAGTCAGGATAAAAAAGGGTGCTGACCCAAAACATCAACTTTCCTGCCCCTCTGATGATGCTTGGCCTGCTGTGTTCCTCCAGCTCCACACTGTGTTATCATTTGCTTCCCCAACTATTTTTCTACCTTCCACAAACTTGGCTGTAGCACATTTAATGTCTGCATTTAAATCATTAATATGTGTTGTGAATAATTGTGATCCTAGGACTAATCCCTATGGAATTCTACAAGTTATAGAATGCTGTCCTGAAAATCCTCTTATCACAACTCCTTTTCTTTGCAACAAACTCATTTTTCCAACAACATGTGAAGCTAACTGACCTATAGTTATCTGTTTTAGTCTCTTCTCCTGTTTAAATCAACGTTACCATATAAGCTTTCCAATCTTCTGGGAATTTTCCAGAATCTAAGGATTCTTCGAAGATTACTACCAGTGTGTCCACTATCTCTGTGGCTCCTTCCTTTACTATATTTTTATATATTAAAAGAAGCTCTTGCTGTCCATCTTGACTTTACCTGCAAATTTCCCTCCCGAGTTTATTTTCTCCCACTTTAATCTTTTTTTGGTTGTTTTTTTGTTGGTTTTCAAACTTGCCCAGCCCTCTGGTTTACCACTAACCTTTGCCATATTGCAAGTTTCTTTTTTCTTTCAATATGATACTATCCTTAGCTTCCCTGGTTAACCATGGTTGGCTTGTCCCCTTCCTAGGATCCTCCTTCCACACTGGAATCTATCGCTGCTGTGAGCCATGTGCTGTTTTCACAAACATCTGCCAGTGATCCTCAATGGTCTTTGCTGGTAAATTCTTTTCCAGCATTTAACTTCAAAGAACTCCAAAGCATTTGAAGGAGGAAAGACAATGCCTAGTTGCTCAGCAAGTGAGACTCTATTCCTGCCTGCTCATTGCATTCTTGAACATTTCTTTGATCAATTGAGACTTGACACTAGAATGAGCCTTATGTACATGCTCTAGGTAAGAGTCACCCACATTATCCAATTCTGCATATACATCGAGCACTGAGGAAGTGGGGCAATGTTAATGCAGGTGTGGCCAATGCCAGGGACTAATACCAGACTATCCAAGGTACCCCCAGTAACACATTGGCTAGTTTTCACCTTGCAGTTTGGACTCAGGATAAACATAAGGGACTGAATAAAGCCGTTTGCAGTTTCAGCGTGGGTTCTGCTGACTTCTAGTTTTGACAAAAAGCCATCCTCGATCTGAAACGTGAATTCAGTTTCTCTCTCCCTGGATGCTGGCAGACCTGCTGAGTTTTTCCAGCATTCTCTATGTATGCTGCTACTGAACTTTTAAAAAAAATTCATGCACGGGATGACAGTGTCGCTGCCATCCAGCATTTATTGCCCACCCTTAATTGCCCAGTGGGCAGTTAAAAGTCAACCACATTGCTGTGGGTCTGGAGTCACACAAGGGACAGACCAGGTAAGGATAACAGTTTCTTTCGCTAACAACATTAGTGAACCAAGATAACAAAGTCTAGGGCCGGATGAACACAGCAGGCCAAACAGCATCTCAGGAGCACAAAAGCTGACGTTTCAGGCCTAGGCCCTTCATCAGAAAAGGGAGATGGGGAGAGGATTCTGAAATAAATAGGGAGAGAGGGGGAGGCAGACTGAAGATGGATAGAGAAGATGATAGGTGCAGAGGAGAGTATGGGTGGGCAGGTAGGGAGAGTTTAGGTCGGTCCGGGGAGGACGGACAGGTCAAGAGGGTGGGATGAGGTTAGTAGGTAGGAAATGGAGGTGTGGCTTGAGGTGGGAGGAGGGGATAGGTGAGAGGAAGAACAGGTTAGGGAGGCGGGTCAAGCTGGGCTGGTCACTGTGAAGCCTCTTCCAGGATGCCTAACATGAAGAAGTTACCCTCCCCCCGCCAGACCAACCTCAGGGGATCTCTCCCTATTTATTTCAGAACACTCTCCCCATCCCCCATTTCTGAAGAAGGGTCTTGGCCCGAAACGTCAGTTTTTGTGCTCCTGAGATGCTGCTTGGCCTGCTGTGTTCATCCAGCCCCATACTTTGTTATCTTGGATTCTCCAGCATCTGCAGTTCCCATTATCTCTGATCACAACGTTAGTGAACCAGTTGGGTTTTTCCTGACAATTGACAATGGAGTCATCATTGTCATTAGGACTTTTAATTCCTGATTTTTTTTTTCATTGATTTCAAGTTTAATCACCTGCCGTAGAAGGATTCAGACATGGATCCACAGAACATTACTGGGTTAACGGTCCAGTGTTAATAAGTCTTGCCAATCAACATATTCCTGGTCCCAAAGGTGCCAGATCCTAAGAAGTTTACTGTATTGATGCAAAAACAGCGCTGGGGAAATTAATAAGGTTAACAACAGCCCAATAACCTATATCCCAGAGTATTAAATATTGGATGTATGGATGGTCATCTTCTAAAATTCTAGACAGTCTGGAGCAGTTCCTGCAGAATGAAGAGAAACAAATGTAACATCACTGTTTAAAAATGGTGCGTGAGGAAAGAAAAGAGAATTAAAGATAGCCAGCCTAATGAGAAGAGTACTACAGTTCATTGTAAAAAATGTGTTTTCACAACGTGTGGAAAGCTTTGGTTGGATTGAACAAAATGATGGGTTTATGAAAAGCAGGTCATATTTAAGGCATCTACTGGAGGTTTCTGAGGGTAAATAGATAAAGGAGAACCAATGAATGTGATGCATTTGGATTTTTAAAAGGCTTCTGATAAGGTCCCTCACTGGACATTAGTGGAGAAAGATGAAGCACATGGAGCGGGGGAGGGTAATATATTGGCACGTGCCAAGAACTGGTTGACATTGAAAATAAATTGGTCTTTCTCCAAGCAGCAGGAGTGATACAAGGATCAGTGCTGGGGCCCTATTCACAAGCTCTTGTGAAGCTATTCTCAAGATATCAATAACGTTTGGTTATTGGTTTCACGTTAGATGATGCCACAAAACTGAGCAGAATTGTGAGTTGTGAGGAGAATGTAAGGAGGCCATGATGTGGAGATGCTAATGTTGGGCTGGGGTGGACAAACTCAGAAGTCACATGATGCCGGGTTACAGTCCAATAGGTTTGAAATCATAAGTTTTCAGAGCATTGTTCCTTTGTCAAGTGAAGTCCTAGTGAAGAATGCTGACCTAGTCAGTGCACCCGTGTCCCACAAATGGTTTTAAGTGGAATGGACACCTCTAATGAATAATTGCAAGTTGTCCACCTTAAAAATGCACTCTATAAAGCACATAATTCGACTGAGCCTTTCATACCCTTAAAAAGGCAAAGAGAGCTTTTGAGCCAGTGAAATATCTTTAAAGATGGGCACTGTTGCAATGCAGCAAATGTAAACAATTTGCACATAGGAAGCTGCTATAAACAAGACATCAAGGAGACCAATTTCTGAAGAAGGTTCCCGACCCGAAACACCAGCATTCCTGTTCCTCTGAAGCTGCCTGGCTTGCTGTGTTCCTCCAGCTCCACACTGTGTAATCTCTGACTCCAGCATTGGCAGGTCTTGCTATGTCATGATGGAGAATGCTCCTATTTTTGAAAAGCCTGACCTCTTAACTGAGAAGGTGAACATAGTAAAATAATCAGAAAATAGTCAAAATTAGTTTGTCCTCTCAAACAAAAAGACACAGTCGTGCAACACTTCCACAGCACTACGATCTCAAATGCCTTGGGATAAGAATTGAATCTCATTTGTCTGAGCAATGTAAGACCATATGACATAGGAGTGGAAGTAAGGCCATTCAACCCATCGAGTCCACTTTGCCATTTAAATCATGGCTGATGGGCATGTCAACTCCACTTCCCTGCACTCTCCCCGTAGCCCTTGATTCCTTGTGAGATCAAGAATTTATCGATCTTTGCCTTGAAGGCATCCAATGTCCCGGCCTCCACTGCACTCCGTGGCAATGAATTCCACAAGCCCACCACTCTCTGGCTGAAGAAATATCATCTCATTTCCGTTTTAAATTTACCCCCTCTAAATCTAAGGCTGTGCCCACGGGTCCTAGTCTCCCTGCCTAATGGAAACAACTTCCTAGCGTCCACCCCTTCTAAGCCATACATTATTTTGTAAGTTTCTATTAGATCTCCCCTCAACCTTCTAAACTCTAATGAATACAATCGCAGGATCCTTAGCCATTCATTGTACATTAAACCTACCATTCCAGGGATCATCCGTGTGAATCTCCGCTGGACACACTCCACCGCCAGTATGTCCTTCCTGAGGTGTGGGGCCCAAAAGTAGACACAGTATTCTAAATGGGAACAGAAGTGTGTTTGGCCGCGCCATCTCTGACATTTGGCCTGGTAGATGTTTGAGTGTAACAGTTGATATCATAACTTGGAAACCTTGAGCAACCTTATCGCAGTTACTAATCTGCAATTTTCCACCTTGGCCGCTCTGGAACAAAGTGAAATGATCTTGTACACAAATCATAGGAAGGGAACTCCAGAGATATTGGGAAAAGGCAGAGGATTATCGGGTCAGCCATGGTGTGATAGAATCCCTACAGTGTGGAAGCAGGCCTTTCAGCATATTGAGTCCACATTAAACCTCCAGAGAGCATCCCATCCAGGCCCAATCCCTCTACCCTATCCGTGTAAACCTGGATTTCACATGGCTAAACCACTTAGACATCACATCTTTGGACTGTGGGAGGAAACCGGAGCACCCAGATGAAACCCGCACAGACACAGGAAGAATGTGCAATTTCCACACAGATAGTCGTCCAAGGCTGGAATTAAACCCAGTGAGGTAGTAGTGCTAACCACTGATCCACCAGGCCACCTCCTGTGTCTTTGAATGGCAGAGCAGAATTGATGGGATGGCCTATGTCTGCTCTTAAGTGTAATGATTCTATGGCATGCCCAATGCTATCATTACAATCTCCATGGGTCTAGCAACCCGGCCTGAATGTTTCTTTCAACAATTTCTCTGTATCTCTTATTGTTTCACCCTCCTCTTCAGATCTTCCTCTCCAATCCTACTGGTTCCCCACTTCTAAAACTTCCTGAAGACCTACACCTTTTCTTCAGGGTTTCTCATTCCAAAATACTAAATTGATAGCTCCCTGCTTTGATGTCTTGGTAAATATATCCCTGTATAGGCTATAAGCTCATTCTCAATAACCACTGTTTGTTCTGTTAATTCATTTATCTTGCTCTGAATACTTTTTGCATTTTAGTAATGAGCCATTTTAAAATTGTTTTTCTTTTTGACCCTATTTGCTGCTGTTATAGACTCTCACTTTTTGTCCCAGTCTGGGTATCACTATCCAATAGCTGCCCTGCAGTGCTGCTATACTGTTTAATTTTGCATACCTACGTTTCGCCTCTTCTTCCAAACCCTCACCCTCTTTAAAACCTGGAAGAACTGTGGTTCTGAGGAAAGGTCCCCGGACCCAAAACGTTAACTTTGTTTTTCCCATCACAGATGCTGCCAGACCTGCTGAGCTTTTCGAGCAACTTCTGAGCTTTTCCAACAATTTCTGTTTTTGCTCCGCACCCTCTTAAATTGGTTAAAACCCTCTTTACAGCCCTTATTATTCAATTCACCAGGAAACTGTTCCTAGCACAAATCAAGAGAAGCCTGTCCCATCTCCGCTGTACCTCCCACACCAAATAAAAACCGAAAGAATTGGGGATGCTGTAAATCAAGAGCAAGAAACAGAATTTGCTGAAAAAGCTCAGCATCTGGCAGCATCTGTGAAGAAAAAAATCAGAGTTAACATTTTGGGTCTGGTGACCCTTTCTCATTCGGAGCAAGGGTTACCGGGCATGAAACTTTAACTCTGATTTTAGTCCTTCACAGATGCTGCCAGACCTGCTGAGCTTTTCCTGCAAATTCTGCTTTTGTTCCTGCTCTTTTTTACCTTCCACACCAAAATACATTTAACACCTTTATGTAGAAAGGTAAAGATCAAGTCATTATCGTCTTTCTGTACCATGGGTTGTACACTCATTAGGGAGGGATGGCGGGTGGTGGTTTAACCTGAGGGTCACCGCGCCTCAGGTGAGGGTAAAGGTTGAGAAGGCGAACCCTTCATAGTAACAAAGTGTGGAGCTGGATGTGTTCCAAAGATGCTCCTTGGCCTGCTGTGTTCATTCAGCTCCACACCTTGTTACCTCGGATTCTCCAGCATCTGCAGTTCCTATTATCTCTGATTACCCTTCATAGTAACCTCAGCTGGTGCAAGAGTTGAACTCAAACAGTTGGCATTGCTCTGCATCAACCCTCTAAAAGCATTACTTGTCATGCCATTACCATCAGACTTAATTTATTTAATTGCTTACTGCAGAGCCCTGCTCTTTCATTTTATTGTAATGACTTTTTAAAACAGAAAAAAAACAAGTGTCGATGTACATGCCAAGCTATTTTAAGAAGAGCAGGAAGATAAACAATGGACAGTTAAGGAGGAACTGAAGACCTTGTGTTTACTTGAAGGCAATCAGCTACTTCCCCAGCACGCACTGCACATTGTGGTTTGGAGAGTCTCTCTGCCTCTCAATTCACACTTTTAATCTTCTCCCATTCACCTCTCTCTCAAGACTTCAATCCTCGAAGGAAGTCTTACTTAAAGCAGCTTTATCCTCTCTATCTGAAATTCCCACTTGGAACCAAATTCTCAGGTAAACTCACTTGGCCTTTATCTCGTCCAAGGGCAGGATCCATTTATATGGACTGAGTGCACTTCCTGACTGCGGTGGTAGAGACATGTCCTTTCTTATTAGGAGCTGCTCTGAGTCACTCCTCAATCAGCAACTCATTTGGACAAGGGAGATGACCAAAGATGATGACCATGAATCCATTGTTGATTGTCAGAAAAACCCATCTGGCTCACTCATGTCCTTTCGGGCTGGAAATCTGCCATCCTGATCTGGTCAGGCCTACATGTGACTCCAGACTCACAACAATGTTGTTGATTCTTAATTTCCGTCTGGGCAATTAGGGATGGACAGTAAATGCTGGCCTAGCCCGAGAAGGTCACATCCCACGAGTGTATTGAAAAAAAAGTGAGGTGCTTGATTTATTACAGCCACTGTCATGCAACAAACTCTTTCAATGCAGCTATTTTAACTTACTTAACAGTTATTGTCCGAATCTGATTTTAATTCTAAAGTTGAGCTTGCAAATTACTTTTGTGAGAGAGTCCAGCAAAGGTTTACCAGGCTGACATCCTGGGATGGCAGAACTGACATGTAAGCATAGACAGGATCGACTGGGCTTGTACTTGCTGCAATTTAGAAGAATGACGGGGGATCCCATAGAAACTTATAAAATCCTGATGGGACTGGACAGGCAGGAAGTACGTTCCAGATGTTGAGGAAGTCCAGAACTAGGGGTCACAGTCTAAGAATGAGGGGTAAGCCATTCAGGACTGAGATGAGGATGAATTTCTCTGCTCAGAGAGTAATGAACCTGGGGAGTTCTCGATTATAGAAAGCTGTTGGGGCCAGTTTGTTAGATCTATTTAAGAGGGAGCTAGACGTCAACCTTGCAGCTAAAGGGATCAAGGGGTAAGAGTGGAAGTGGAAATGAAACACTGAGATTGCAATGGTAATGCACGATTATATTGAATGGTAGTACAGGCAGGAATGGCTGAAAGACCTACTCCTGCATCCATTTTCAATGTTTCTATGAAAAGATTTACCCATCGAATTCCAATTTCAGCTATAGTCTCAGGAATACTCACTTGACCTTGGCCTCTCTTGGACGAAGCCATCACCCAGACTTACCATGTGTCCTTGCTCAGCTTCAGCCTATTTACAATTGAGATGATGAGTGATTAAGTGAAACTTGCACAGATAATAGGTCTATGAATAAAGATTTTCTGTTTGGGAAATCCAATGTTGTTATTGGAATTTTGACTGTACGTTCATTGGTACCAGGACAATGGACTAAACGGCCTCTTCTTCCGCAAACATTTCAATGCATTTTCCTGCCTTTGAGGTTTGGAGTGATTGCATGTTTCAAATTTCCTTTCCCATTCTCCTGATGTCAGGGCTAGGCCACTGCTAGACTATTACATCCAGCTCTCATCACTGCATGTCAAGAAGGAAACGACAATCCTTAAGAGGGCACAAAAGAGATTCACTGCAATGGTTTTCGGATTTAGGGATTCTAGCTACAAGGGTCAATTGGAGAAGCTGGAACTCTACAACAGACTTTGTAGAAGTGGGTGTGATTATGGCATGGGACAGACAATTGCACTAGAACGCAAGGAGAAGGACATATCCCTATCTATATCAATAGTGCTGAGGTGAAGATGGCCAACAGTATCAAGTTCCTAGGAGTGACAATAGCCAACAATGTATCCTGGGCCATCGACCTTGATGGTCAAGAAGGTACAACAATGCCTCTTCTTCCTCAGGAAACTCAGGGAATTTAGCATGCCCATAAGGTCCCCTCACCAACTTTTATAGATGCATCATGGAATGCATTTCATCTGGATGTATCATGGCAACTGTTCTGCCCAGGGCTGTAAGAAACTATAGAAGGCTTCAGCTCTCATGTTGATCTTGCTTCTTCGACATCTCCTGTGCAGGCATTACCTTGTATGCCTCGTTCTGTATGTCCTAGTCTGTTAGCATGTGCCATTACTGAATGCAAAGCAAAACTTTTCACTATACTTAGGCACATGTGACAACAATAAAGTGAACCAAATCAAATCAGTAACAAAAACAAAGTTGCTGGAAAAGCTCAGCAGGTCTGGCAGCATCTGTAAAGGGAAAAAAAACAGTTAATGTTTTGGGTCTCCTCAGAACAAATCAAATCAGTAGTTGATGATACAAGGACTGAGGGAAACAGCCTTAACGTGTTGGATAAAAGATTCAGGGGGTATACAAGAAATATCTTTCTCGTGCAACGAATGATAATGACAGGAACCTCACAGATTTGGAAAGAAATGTCTCAGGATCCTTGGTGAATTTGTGCTGGTCAATGATAACCCTCCAGGATGTTGACAGTTGGGGGATTCAGTGATATTAATACCATTGAATGTCAAGGGTGCAATGGATAAATCGTACCTTATTGGGGATGGTCACTTACTGACATTTGCGTGAACATAAGAGCACAAGAATATAAGAAATAGGAGTGTGAGTAGGCCACATTGGACCTGCTCCACCGTGCAATAAGATCATGGCTGATTTTTTTCATGGACTCAGCTCTATTTACCCACCCACTCACGATAATCCTTCATTCCTTTACTGTTCAAAAATCTGTCTATCTTTGTCTTAGAAACATTCAGTAAGGAAGCCTCAACACTGGGCAGGGAATTCCACAGATTCACAACCCTTTGGGTGAAGAGGCTCCTCCTCAATTCAGCCCTAAATCTGTTCCCCCTTCTTTTGACTCTATACCCCCTAATTCTTGTTTCAACCCCCAGTAGAAACAGCCTTCCTGCTTGTATCTTATCAATTCCCTTCACAAATTTATATGTTTCTGTAAGAATTCCCCTCATTCTATTAAATTCCAATGAATATAATCCCAGTCTACTCAGTCTCTCCTCGTAAGGCAACCCTTTCAGTTCCAGAATCGTAGAAGTGAATCTGCTCTGCAACCCCTCCAGTGCCAGTACATCATTCTGCAATTAAGGAGACCAATAAGGAGTGGCACGGTGGCTCAGTGGTTAGCACAGCTGCCTCACAGCACCAAGGACCCAGGTTCAACTCCTCCCTTAGGCAACCGTCTGTGTGAAGTTTGCACATTCTCCCTATGTCTGTGTGGGTTTCCACTGGGTGCTCTGGTTTCCTTCCAAAGTTGTGCAGGCTTGGTAGATTGACCATGCTAAGTTGCCTGTAAGTGCTCAGAGATGGTGGCTTACAGGGGGATGGGTCATGGTGGGATGCTCTGAGCATCAGTGTGGACTTATTGGGCCAAAAGGCCTCTTTCCAAACTGTAGGGATTCTATGAACGAAAAAGCCTCACCAGCACTCTAACCAGCTGTAACATAGCCTCCCTATTATTGATTTATTTATAGTCAAGTGTCACAAAATATAGTGAAAAGCTTTGTTTACGTGAGGCACAAGCAGACATAGTAAGCAAAGTGTGTACATATCAAAAAGACTTAGACATAGGCATACTGGAGGAAGGTGTAGGTGGTCTGATCAGCAAGTTTGCTGATGACACTAAGATTGGTGGAGTAGCTGAGAGTGAAGGGGACTGTCAGAAATTACAGCAGAATATAGATAGACTGGAGAGTTGGGCAGATAAATGTTCAATGGCAGATGGAGTTCAATCCAGGAAAATGCGAAGTGATGCATTTTGGAAGATCTAATTCAAGGGCGAACTATACAGTAAATGGAAAACTCCTAAGGAAAATTGATGAACAGAGAGATCTGGGTGTTCACGTCCATTGTTCCCTGAAGGTGACAACGCAGGTCAATAGTGTGGCCAAGAAGGCATATGGCATACTTTCCTTCATTGGGCGGGGTATTGAGTACAAGAGTTGGCAGGTCATGTTGCAGTTGTATGGGACTTTGGTTCGGCCACATTTAGAGTACTGTGTACAGTTCTGGTCGCCACATTACCAAAAGGATGTGGATGCTTTGGAGAGGGTGCAGAGGAGGTTCACCAGGCTGTTGCCTGGTATGGAGGGTGCTAGCTATAAAGAGAGGTTGAATAGGTTAGGATTATTTTCATTAGAAAGACGGAGATTGAGGGGGGACCTGATTGAGGTCTACAAAATCATGAGGGGTATAGACAGGGTGGATAGCAAAAAGCTTTTTCCCAGAGTGGGGGACTCAATTACTAGGGGTGATGAGTTCAAAGTGAGAGGAGGAAAGTTTAAGGGAGATATGTGTGGAAAGTTCTTTACGCAGAGGGTGGTGGGTGCCTGGAATGCGTTGCCAGCGGAGGTGGTAGATGCAGACACGTTAGCGTCTTTTAAGATATATTTGGACAGGTACATGGATGGGCAGGGAGCAAATGGACACAGACCGTTAGAAAATAGATGACAGTTTAGACAGAGGATCTCAGTTGGTGCAGGCTTAGAGGGCCGAAGGGCCTGTTCCTGTCCTGTAGATTTCTTTGTTCTTTGTTCTTTGTTCATACTGTTACATTGCACAGAGCATGCGCCAGGCAAGATCAGTGCTATTTGAAGTTAGAGAGCCCAATTATCACTATCACAGCAACTGGGAAGAAACTATTCCTGAACCTGCTCATGCATATGTTTTAGCCCCTGTATCTTCTACCTGATGGAAGGGGTTGTAGGAGATCACCACCGAGGTGCAATGATCTTTGATGATGTCGGCAGCCTATCCACGTCAGTGAGCCATGTAAATGGAGTCCATCCCTTTAAGGACCATCCCTTTGACAATGCAAGGCAATATTCCAATTGCCTTCTTAATTACCACTGCACCTGCAAAGCAACTGTTTGTGGTTCATGCACAAGGACACCCACGTCCCTCTGTACAGCAGCATGCTGAAATTTTTCACCATTTAAATAATAGTCCTATTTGTTGTTATTCCTCCCAAAATGGATGACTTCACATTTACCAACATTGTACTCCATCTGCCAGCCCCAAGCCCACTCACTTAACCTGTCTATATCCCTCTGCAGGCTTTCAGTGCCCTCTGTACACTTTCAGTGCCCTCTGTACACTTTCCTCTACCACTTGTCTTAGTGTCTTTGGCTAACTTTGACATACCACATTTGGCCCCCATTTCCAAATTGTCTACGTAAATTATAAACAACTGCGTTTTCAATACTGGTGCCCACTCTTTGCTTCCTGTTTGTTAACCAATCCTCTATCCAAACTAATATATTGCCCATAACACCATGTAATTTTATCTTCTACAGCACCTTGTTGGATGCCTTTTGGAAATCTAGATACACCACATCTGCTGGTTCCCCATAATCTAATATGCTCATGATGTTCTCAAAGAATTCCAGTAAATTAGTTAAACATGACATGCCTTCATGACCCCATACTGTTTCTGCAGAATGGACAATTTCTATCTCGATGTCTTGCTATTCCTTCCTGGATGGCAGATTCAAGCATTTTCCTACAGTTCCAGGTCTACAGTTATCTGTCTATTGCCTACCTCGTTTATTAAAAAATAGTATCGCATTTGCTGTTTTCCAACCTGCTGGGACTGCCCCAGAGTCTCCCAGTTTTTGGTAAATTACCACAAGTACATTTGCTGTTCCCTTGAAACCTCTTTTAGCACCGTGGGATGCATTCCATTATGGGCCAGGAGACTTATCCAAGTTTAGCGCCATTAGCTTACTCTTTAGTGATAGTGATAGTTTCTAGGGACTCACCTGCCATAATCCTCCTTGTCATCAATTATTGGCATGTTATTTGTGTCTTCATCTGTGAAGAGTGATACAAAATACCTGTTCAATACCTCAGTCATTTCCTTAGTTCCCATTATAAAATCCTCCTTCTCATCCTCTAAAATATCCAATGTTTACCTTAGCATAACTGATACTTGCCACTTGTCAGGCAAAGCCTGGATATTGTCTAGATCTTGTTACATTTGAACATGGACTGCTTCAGTATCTATGTAAAAATAGCAGAAATTGCTGGAAAATCTCTGTAAATCTGGCAGCATCTATGGAGAGAAATCAGAGTTAGCGTTTCAGATCCAGTGACTCTTCTTCAGAACTGAGTACGTGTGGATTTGCAAATAGCGTTGAATATTTTGCGTTCGTGAGTGAACATCCCCATTTCTGACCTAATGATAGAGGGAAGGCCATTGATGAAGCAGCTGAAGATGGTTGGGTCTGGGGCACTACTCTGAGGAACTTCTGCAGAGATGTCTTGAAATGATTGACCTCCAACAACCATAACCATCTTCCTAAGCACCAGGCATGACTCCAAACAGCAGAGAGCTTTCCCGCCTATTCGCTAGTTTATTAGGGCTCCTTGATGCTACAGTGAGTCAAATATGACGTGGATATCAAGGGCTGTCACTGTCACCTCAGCTCTTTTGCTCATTTTTGGGCCTTGCTTTAAAAAAAAATTCATTCACAGGATGGGGACCAGACCAGCATTTACTGCTCTAATTGCCCAGAGGGATGCTGACAACTAACCAAATTGCTGTGAGTCTGGAGTCACATGTAGGCTCAGCGAGGAGAGCACTTGCCTTTTTTAAAGGACTTTAGTGAACTAAATCAGATTCTCCCTGACAATAATTCAGCTGCAAATTGATTGCTATGTCTGTAAAGCACCTTTATAATAGATCCGGTGATGATAGAAGGCACTGTATAAATACAAGACTCCCTTCAGCATCTAGTCAATGTTCCCAACTGTTTACAATCGCTCAGGCGAATTCATATGTACATCTTCCTTGTCTTTAAAACTTCTCAAACAGATGTTAAACAAATTGGAGATGTTTGGTTGGGGGGAGGGTGTGGGGAAAGTACAGGCTATTTCAATTCGTTGGGGAAGGGAGGGTGTTGAGCATATGTGACGAATCCTCTAGGAATATGTCCAACAGGAGTTGGTTTCCCTTTGGGAGTGTGGAATAATTATTTTTAAGCGCTAAGAAATTACATGTTGCTGAAATCAATCTGAAACTGCTGCTTGTTCACAAGAAGGAGTTGACTTGCCTGACCCAGAGCTTGGTTGTAGCATCCGCAGACTTAATGAGAGTGTTTTGTAGGCTCTCTAACTTACTGCTGTGCTCTAAATCGTGCAGCAGGGACCATCCGCATTGAGTAACCGCAGTACACTTTGAAGTAACTTTATTTGAACCAGCTGACTCTGGCTACCTGCTGCTCCTCTCCCGTTTTTCCCATGGTCCACTCCTCTGACTGGGAAAAGTTTTGCTTCGGTCCAAATTCCCTTTCACCACTGCACAGATTGGATAAGTAGAAGGCAGCACAGTAAGACATGCAATTTGTCTTCCTGGGCCTCACCATCGCAGGGAGGAGTCAAGGCGAGCAGTGTCAATGCATTTATTTAACTCACTCACACGGTGTGGACTTTGCCCACTGGGCTAGTATTTATTGCTCAGCGGAAAGTGGCAGTGAGCTGCCTTCTTGAACCGCTGCAGTCCATCCGGTGTGGGTAGGCCCACAATGCTGTTTGAAGGAGTTCCAGGATTTTGACCCAACAACACTGAATGACAGGCATTATATTTCCAAGTCAGGAATGTGAGTGGGGGTAGGAGGCAAAGTGATTCTGATATTGACTTAGTAATCCAGCAGGTGGGCTCAAAGCCCACCATAGTAGACAACAAAGATTGATTTCAATTTTAAAAATAATTGGCTTAAAGGTGACTGCGTAGCCATAGTTGTAACAAGCTAACTAGTTCACTAATGCCCTTTAGGGAAGGAAGCTGTCATCCTTACCTGGTCTGGCCTGCATGTGACTCCAGACCCACAGCAATGTGATTGACTCTGAACCACTCTCAGGGCATTTAGGGATGGGCAATAAATTCTGGTCTGACCTGTGATTGCCTCTTAACTTCTCTCTGGGCATAAATGCATTCTCAGCAATGTCACATTCCATGAACAAAAAACACTTTTATTCTCTGCAGGATATTAGTGAACCAGGTGACTTTGTGGTTATTAAATTTGCCAGACCCCAGATTGTTAATGAGGTCAAATTTAACTAATGATCACAAGACATAGGAGCAGATGTAGGCCATTTGGCCCACCGAGTCTCCTCTGCTATTCAATGAGAACATGGGGCGATCTTTTACTCCTCAACTCCATTTTCGTGCCTTTCCAAATTCCCTTGATTAAAAATCTGTTTGTCTCAGCGTTGAATATAATTAATGACCCAGCCTCAACAGCCCTGTGTAGTAGAGAATTCCACAGATTCACGATCCTCTGAGAGAAGAAATTCCTCCCCATCTCTCTTAAACCCCTAATTCTGAGACTGGGGCCCCTGGTCCTAAAGCCTTCCACTAGGGAAAGCAACCTTTATCACATCGACTCTATCAAGCCCCCTCAGAATCTTGTATGTTTCAATACGGTGGCCTCACATCCTTCTGTATTCCAAGGAGTACAGACAAAATTTTTCATCCTCTCCTCATAAGACTTTCCCTCCATAACTGGGACTGACCCCAGGGAACTTTTCTGTTCTGATGAAGGTCACTCAAACAGAAACATTAAAGTTTCAGCAAAGATCTGTAGCTGGGGTTGTGTGTGAAATTGTTGACTTGCTCGTCGAGCTGGCTTGTCTTTGTTCAGGCATTTTACCACCATGCGCTCGGTGACACCATCGACTCCAATTTCTCTCCACAGATGCTACCAGACCTGCTCAGCTGTTCCAGCAATTTGTCTTTTTCTCTGGGATGCCTTGGCTGCCTGTTCCCAATATTACAGTTGTGGCCTGAAGAGAGCTTTAAACTTCTTTTCTGAGGCCGTTCACCAGCGACAGGGAAATGACTTTTGAAAACCCACCCTTTCAAGTACCCGCAGGACTTTGTATATCTTCAGTGGGATTACCTTGAGTAGCTCTAACCTGCCAGGATTGTGGATGGCTTCTACTTTTTTTCTTGAATAATTATCCCTTGATCACTGGGGGTTGTCTAATCTCCTGGAGGCCCTCATTCAGATTTGCAGAAACCGAGCATGCAACTCCAAAAACAGAAATCGCTGATGAAACTCAGCAGGTCTGTTGGCTTCTGTGAAGAGAAAGTGGAGCCAACGCTTTGAGCTCAGTGACTCTTCATCAGTGTTTTGATGAAGAGCCACCAGATTTGAAGCATGAACTCTGCTTTCTCTCTACAGATGCGGCCAGGCTTATTGAAGTTCTCCAGCAATTTTGTTTTTTGATTCCGAGCTCTAGAGTCCACAGTTCTTTGTTTCAGTTTAGTATGCAGGTACCACAGGTAATTAGGAAAGCAGACTGAATTTTGGCATTTATTGCTAAAGGAATAGAGTGTAAAAGCAGGGAAGTGTTGCTGCAATGCACAAAACATTAGTGAGTCCGTACCTACAGTACTGAGCACAGTTTCGGTCCCCTCACTTGCAGAGGCATGTAGGTGCTTTGGAGGCAATTCAGAGGAAGTTCATAGATTAATTCCAGAGGAGAGAAGTTTGCCTTATTAAGAGAGATTGAGCAGTTTAGGCGATATACTCTCTGAAGTTTAGAGAAACAAAAGGAGATTTAATTGTGGTATATAAGGTGCTAAAGGGGGGTGACAAAATTGACGCAGAGAGGGTGTTTCCCCATCTGGGGCGATCCAGAACAAGATGTCAGAATTTTAGAATAAAGGGCAGCAAATTTAAAACAGAGATAAGGAAACATTTCATCTATCAAAGGTCATGAGCCAGTGGAATTCACTTCCCCAGAGTACAGTACATGCTGGGACATTGGGCAAATTGAAGGGGCAGATAGACAGATTTTTAATCAGTAATGGATTGAAGAGTACGGGGAGTGGGCAGGAAAGTGGGATTGAGGCTGAAACAAGGTCAGCCATGATCGTATTAAATTGGTGGAGTAGGTTCAAGGGGCCTTATGACCTACTCCTGCTCTTAGTGCTTATGATCTGGCTACATAAGTACCAAAGCCATACTAGCAGCAGTAGCCAAGAACCAACAAGCATTAAATAATAAGCCTTGATTAGCTCGAGTCAGTAAGGGCTCATGGTGGGTTGCCCTTCATATTGAGCCTCCTCAGGCAAGTTACTTATTTTAGAAATAACTAAATCATCAGAAAGATTCTGTGTCTGTTTTGGTTTTACATTCATTCCTGCGTGGATCAGAGCTTTCACATTCTTGTGGCTGGGCATTGTTCTTCTGCACCCACACAGATTAGTTAAGGGTTTTTTTCCATGATGCATGACTCAATGACATCCAAGCATTTGAATGAATATATGAATAGGAATGGTTTGGAGGGATACGCGCCAAACACAGGCGAGTGGGACTAGTTTAGTTTGGGAACATGGTCATTGTAGACTAGTTGGACCAAAGGGTCTGTTTCCATGCTATATGACTCTAGACTCTACAACCCAAACACCAAATTTGGCCTGTCTGAGCTGCTGGGACAATGTCTCTTATGTACTTTTCACACAACGAACGTAATTTTTGCAGCATATTTGTTCATTGAAGGTGGGCATCTCTGACTGGGACAGTTTTATTGCTCGTCCCTAGTTGCCCTTGAGAAAATAGTGGCTGACCGACCTTCTATGCACATGTGCAGTCCACAGAATGGTGGATTGAAGATAAAATAAAGAACTGTAGATGCTAGAATTCAGAAACAAAAGCAGAAATGTTAAGTGATAATGGGAACTGCAGATGCTGGAGAATCCAAGATCATAAAATGTGAGGCTGGATCAACACAGCAGGCCCAGCAGCATCTCAGGAGCACAAAAGCCGACGTTTCGGGCCTAGACCCTTCATCAGAGAGGGGGATGGGGTGAGGGTTCTGGAATAAATAGGGAGAGAGGGGGAGGCGGACCGAAGATGGAGAGAAAAGAAGATAGGTGAAGAGAAGAGTATAGGTGGGGAGGTAGGGAGGGGATAGGTCAGTCCAGGGAAGACGGACAGGTCAAGGAGGTGGGATGAGGTTAGTAGGTAGGAGATGGAGGTGCGGCTTGGGGTGGGAGGAAGGGATGGGTGAGAGGAAGAACAGGTTAGGGAGGCAGAGACAGGTTGGACTGGTTTTGGGATGCAGTGGGTAGAGGGGAAGAGCTGGGCTGGTTGTGTGGTGCAGTGGGGGGAGGGGACAAACTGGGCTGGTTTTGGTTTTGGCAGGAACAGCAACTCATTTTCCGCCGGGGAACCCTGCGGCCCAATGGTATCAATGTGGACTTCACCAGCTTCAAAATCTCCCCTTTCCCCACCGCATCCCATTGGTTCATTGGTTTTATCAATCCTGTTATGTTGGGAACTGCAGGATGTTGTCCCAAAGATGTTGATGAAGGAAAGATATATATCAGACAATTTGATTGCAATAGTTAGAGTCTTTGCTTAGTTCCTTGTCTGCGATGGTAGTGCACCCAGTAGCCACAGTGCCAGTCTTTGTGTAGTTTTTGTTTCATCATAATTACTGAACATAAAACGAACATAAAATCTTTACACAGAGGGTGGTAGGTGCCTGGAATGCGTTGCCAGTGGAGGTGGTAGACGCAGACACGATAGTGTCTTTTAAAATGTATCTGGACAGGTACATGGATGGACAGGGAGCAAATGGACACAAACCGTTAGAAGGTAGATGACAGGTTGGACAGAGGATCTCGATCGGTGCAGGCTTGGAGGGCTGAAGGGCCTGTTCCTGTGCTGAAGGTTTTTTTGTTCTTTGTTTCTGTTACAACAAATTCAAAGGCAAAGGAGAGTTGAAAAACTGTGAGATAAGTCATTGCAGAGAGGAACCCACAGGTACATAATGTACTGACTGATTTGCCATAGCCAGGTGACTTCTACCTCGGCTGTAACTAGCCTCGAACAGCTGTTAAAGGATTTGTGCCACACAAATGTCAGGCAATGACCATCACAAACAAGAGAGAATCTCAATATTGCCCCTTGATGTTAACTGACAATGTCATCACTGAATCCCCCGCTATCAACATGCTGTGGATTACCATTGACCAGAAACTCAACTGTGTTAGTCACCCTCTTGTGGTGCAGTTGTAATGTCTCTATCCTTGGACGAGGAGGTCTGGTAAGAGCCCCATCTACTCCAGAGGTGTGTATTAACATTTCTGATAGGTTAATTAGAAAAATGGACCAGATACAGTTGTGATCAGACATAATGGGGACTGCAGATGCTGGAGAATCCAAGAGTGGAGCTGGATAAACACAGCAGGCCAAGCAGCATCTCAGGAGCACAAAAGCTGATGTTTCGGGCCTAGACCCTTCATCAGAGAGGGGGATGGGGAGAGTGTTCTGAAATAAATAGGGAGAGAGGGGGAGGTAGACTGAAGAGGGATAGAGGAGAAGATAGGTGGAGAGGAGAGTATCGGTGGGGAGGTAGGGAGGTAGGTCAGTCCGGGGAGGACGGACAGGTCAAGGGGAGTGGAATCAAACCCGGGTCCCTGACACTGTGAGGCAACAGTGCTAACCACTGAGACACCATGCCACCCCATGATTAGTCAATGATTATCCAATCTGTTATCTTAGTGGAAGGAGTTGCTGATTTGGAAAATTACCCATGCCCTGATACCATGGATGTATCAGTGTTTAAATGACCCTCAAGGCGAGTGAGCTTGTGTAATGAACGTAGCTGTGAGGGAACACACGTCTAACAAACAAAATGCACAAAAGGCAAAAGATCAGAACTAATTTCATTTTAATTACTAAGCTGAATTTGTATTCATTGTTTCATATTTACCTTTCTGTGTTTTATCCCAAATGACTCCATTGCATGGCCCCTCTAAGGTACACAGGGTTATATTTTGATAACAAGCCCTCTAGCCTCATATGAGCCATTAAAATGAGGCCTTACCTTTCTTTTCACCTGGCCATTCAAAATACCATAATGTTATTCAGTTAGTTCAGGTGATATCTCCCATGGTCTGGCAAATATTTATCACATACTAGATGTGCTAATTCCTGTCAATGAATCTGGAATTAAAAGCTGTGTTGGTGACCAGGAAATTAAGTTGATTGTTATAAAAACTCATGTGATTCAGTAATGTCTTTCAGGGAAGGAAATCTGCCATCCTTACCTGGCCTAATCTAATGTAACTAATGTGCATCATCCTCCGACACTTCCGCCATCTACAATCCGACCCCACCACCAAAGACATTTTTCCCACCCCACCTTTGTCTGCCTTCCGGAGAGATCATTCTCCCCGCAACTCCCTTGTCCGCTCCACACTCCCCTCCAACCCCACCACACCCGGCACCTTCCCCTGCAACCGCAGGAAATGCTACACTTTCCCCCACACCTCGTCCCTCACCCCTATCCCAGGCCCCAAGATGACTTTCCATATCAAGCAGATGTTCACCTGCACATCTGTCAATGTGGTATACTGCATCCGCTGTACATGGTGTGGCTTCCTCTACATTGGGGAAACCAAGCGGAGGCTTGGGGACTGCTTTGCAGAACACCTACGCTCGGTTTGCAGTAAACAACTGCACCTCCCAGTCGCAAACCATTTCAATTCCCCCTCTCATTCCTGAGACAACATGTTCATCTTGGATCTCCTGCAGTGCCACAATGATGCCACCTGAAGGCTGCAGGAACAGCTACACATATTCCGCTTGGGAACCATGCAGCCCAATGGTATCAATGTGGAGTTCAACATCTTCAAAATCTCCCCTCCCCCCACCGCATCCCAAAACAAGCAAATCTCGTCCCCTCCCCCCACTGCATTCCGAAATCAGCCCAGCTCGTCACAGCCTCCCTAACCTGTTCTTCCTCTCGCCTATCCCTTCCTCCCACCCAAGCTGCACCTCCATTTCCTACCTACCTTCCTGTGTACCTTAGAGGGGCCATGCAATGGAGTCATTTGGGATAAAACACAGAAAGGTAAATATGAAACAATGAATACAAATTCAGCTTAGTAATTAAAATGAAATTAGTTCTGATCTTTTGCCTTTTGTGCATTTTGTTTGTTAGACGTGTGTTCCCTCGCAGCTACGTTCATTACACAAGCTCACTCGCCTAGAGGGTCACTTAAACACTGATACATCCATGGTATCAGGGCATGGGTAATTTTCCAAATCAGCAACTCCTTCCACTAAGATAACAGATTGGATAATCATTGACTAATCATGGGGTGGCATGGTGTCTCAGTGGTTAGCACTGTTGCCTCACAGTGTCAGGGACCCGGGTTTGATTCCACTCTCAGGCTGTGTGGAGTTTGCACCTTCTCCCTGTGTTTGAGTGGGTTTCCTTTGAGTGCTCTGCTTTCCTCCCACAGTCCAACGATGTACAGGTTAGGTGGATTGGCCATGCTAAATTGCCTGTAATGTTCAGGGACATGTAGCTTAGGACAGATGGGTCTGGGTGGGATGGTCCAAGGGGTGGTGTGGACATGGTGGGCCAAAGGGCCTGTTTCCACACTGTAGGGATTCTATGATTTTGATCACATGGCTCAAGGGAATTAGCCCCGATCACTCAGTCAGAAGTTGCACCATTGCAAACATTGAAGGCATCCAATGAAGGTAAAAGAAGACATCATCTAGAGACACAAAATGCAAAGCAGGGAAGGTGCTTGCTTTAATTTGGTGGCATCCCTTTCCCAAACACTTTGACACCAGCTGCGGCTCAGCAATGACCCTCTTGGTTCTAGATTGCACGTTCTACACTCTAGGCACTGAAACACATCATCTCGGCTGACATTTCCAAGTGTAAGGCTGGGAGAGCGCAGCTTTGTTGGAGATACCAACTTTCACATGAAATGTCGATGCAAGGTCACTTTTTGTCTCTGTCGTTAGACTTAACATTTTGTTTTTACTCATTCACCAGAACATGGACATTGCTAGCTGTGCCAGCATTTATTGCCTGTCCCTAACTGCCCTGGACAAGGTGGAGATGAGCTTCCCTCTTGAACGGTTCAAGAGAGACTTGGGGGCAATGTAGGGGCATAACAGCACTGTTAGGGAGGAAGTTCTAGGATTTTGACCCAGCGACACTGAAGGAACGGTGATGAATTTTCAAGTCAGAATAGGTTTGATTGGAGGGGAACTTGCAAGTGGTGGTTCCACCTTGGTCTGCTGCTCTTTGCTTTATAAATCGTTGTAGGTTTGGAAGGTTATGTTGCAGGAAGCTCGATGGCTTCATCTGTTAGAGATGGTTCATGCTGTCGCAATTGTGTGTTTGTGGTGGAGGGAACACATGAACTCAACAATGCACGTAAGGGAGTATTTCAGTATCCTAATGAAAATTCATCCCATGTCAGACATTACTGAACCAGGTGATTAGTCTAGACCATGTCCTGTTGATGGATTCAAGCTGTGTGCAAATTAGCTGTCACATTCCTCAATTACAACAATATTCCTTTGGCTATAAAATACTTTAATGTGTTCTGATGTCATGAAATGTGTGATAGGGAATCAAATCTTTCTCCTTTCAGCAACATGCCAAGACTAGCAACTCTCTCTCATAAACACACACACACACACACACACACACACACACACACACACACACACACACACACACACACACACACACACACACACACACACAAATGCACATACACACCACCCCGCCAACACACCTCACGTCCAGAGAGAAAGGGGCCCTTAATCTGAGCAAAACTGGATGGTTTCAGTTTACCAGCTTTTTTTTATTCACTTGTGAGACATGAGCATTGCTGGCTGGGCCCAGCATTTCTTGCCCATCCCTAGTTGCCCTTGAGAAGGTGTTGGTGAGCTGCCTGCTTGAACCACTGCAGACTCCCTACTGTGGGTGATCTTGGGGGCAAATTTCAGCACTGTAACCCTGCGACACTGAAGGAACGGTGATATATTTCCAAGTTAGAATGGCAAGCGGTTGGGAGGGGTACTTGCACGTTCCAATGTGTCTGCTGCCCTTGTCCTTCTAGGTGGAAGTGGTCTAGGATTTGGAAGGTGCTGTCTGAGGACCTTTGGTGAATTTCTGCAGTGCACCTTGTAGCTAGGACACACTGCTGCTACTGAGCGTTAGTGACGGAGGGAGGGGATGCTTGTGGATGTAGTGCTAATCAAGTGGGCTGCTTTGTCCTGGATGGTGTCAAGCTTCATGCCAAATAACTTCCTGGAAAGTGAGGAGTGTCCCATCACAACGACATTCAAGTGTTATTATTAGACCATCAATACAAAGACCCAAATAATGTTCTAGGACTGGCGCTCATATCCTAACGTGGCACATGTTGGAATTCGTATTCAGTAAAAATCTGTATTTAAGAATCGAATAATGGCTGTGAATGATTGTCATTATTTGAAGAAAACACCATCTGGTTCACTAACATCCGTAAGGGACAGAAACTGGCCTTCATGTGGCTCCAGATCCACAACAATGTGATTGACATTTAACTACCTTTGGCAATTAAGAATGGGCAATTAATGCTGACCTGGCCAGAGATGCCTTCATCCTGTGAATAAATCTTTCAAAATGTTGGCCCCAGATATATCTGATTCATTGGTGGTCATCTCCCAAAGTTTGATTAGACTTCAGAGCTGTTCCTGCAGACTGACAGATGACATGTGAGATCTCCCTATTTACAAAAACAATGAAGAGAGAAACAAAATAGACAGAAACACAGACCAGTTAATCTGGCATCAGTTGTCAGCAAAATTGGTAGTAGTGGCTTTTCTATAAGACAGATACCAGGACACTTGGAAAATATTAATAGAATTGGGCATGAGTTTATGAAAGAAAAATCATCCTTAACCAATCTATTGGAGTGTTTCAAAGATGTAAACAAGAAAATAAAACACGGTGAACCAGTAGATGTCAAAGTGTGGGGCTGGATGGACACAGCAGGCCAAGCAGCATCTTAGGAGCACAAAAGCTGATGTTTCGGGCCTAGACCCTTCATCAGAAAACTTTTATTGGTTTATTTGGATTTCAGGAAAGTTATTGTTAAGGTTCCACTAGGCCTGAAACGTCAGCTTTTGCGCTCCTAAATGCTGCTTGGCCTGCTGTGTTCATTCAGCTCCACACTTTGTTATCTCATATGAGAAATTAATTGGCAAACTTAAAAGCACATGGAATTGGGGTAATTTATTGGCATGGATTGACTATTTCTCAACAAAAATAAATGAAGGGAATAAATGGATGACTTATGAATAGCTTATCCAGCTGGCACTAGTGGTGCTTGGACTCCAGCTATTCATGACATTTATAAATGACTTGGATGAGGCAACCAAATGCAGTCATAGAATCCCTACAGTGTGGAAGCAGGCCATTCGTCCCATTGGTCCACACTCACCCTCCGACAAGCATCTTACCCAGAAACACCGCCCCAATCCTATCCCTGTAATCCTGCACTTCCCATGGCTAATCCACCCAATCAACACTTCCCTGCCCACGATGGACAATTTAGCAGAGTCAATCCACCTAACCTGGACATCTTTGATCACACCTCTGCTCCCTAGTTCTAGTTTCATCTGTCTGTAGAAACAAACTCCCTGTTTCTATTTTTGCCCATTCCCTTCAAAATGTTATATGTTTCTGTAAGATCCCCCTCACCCAATTCTTTTAAATTCCATTAAGTTTGGCCCCAGTCTACTCAATCTCTTCCCATAAGACAACTCTCTCAACGCTGGGATCAACCTAGTGAATCTCGTCTACCCTTCCTCCAGTGCCCAAAACTGTACAAGTCATCCAGGTATGATCTCACTAGCACTCGGCACAGCTGTAACATAATCTCCCTGCTTTTAAACTCCATCCCTCTAGCAATGGAAGGCAATATTCTAATTGCCTTCTTCATTACCTGTTGTACCTGCAAACCAACTTTTTTGTGGTTCATGCACAAGGACACCCAGGTCCCTCCGCACAGCAGTGTGCTGCGGCTTTTTACTGTTCAAATTATAGTCCTTTTTGTTGTTATTCCTCCCAACATGGATGACCTCACATTTACCAACATTGCACTCCATCTGCCAGATCCTTGCCCACCCAGTCAACACCCTAATTTATTCTTCAGCCCCTGGGTAGAGGTGAATAGGTTTCAGGTTCCCGCTTGGCATCATGGGCTTGAACAAACATCCAAACTAAAACCACCCAGATTCCGACAATCTGTGACTTCAGGCCCGGGCGTGTAACCTTACCAAGTGAAGCCAAACATGACTCATGAATCCAGCTGAAACTATTCTTGGGATACATCAGAGGGAGCGGTGGATCAGTGACACCGCAGATGGGTTACCCATGAGTCATCTGGTGAACCGCATCCGTCAAAGGTGTCAAAAGCAAATTTGTTCAGACTTTGCAACGGGATGGGGAGAGAAACTTTTTCATGTTTGTAAAAGGAGCCTGCAATCAAGAATTATATCAGCATCAAGCAACGTATCAGCTTGGCCTGTTACATTGCCTCTTAGACAATGTCGCAGGAAATTTAAATTAAACCTCTGTAGAAGATTGGTTAGACTTTATTATAGTCTCCATAATTTGGAAAGAGGCATTGAGAAGATGCAAAGTGAAATTACCAGGAAGATATGATAACTGTGAGGTTTTCTCAAGGAAGGTTTTCTCTACCAGATTAAAGGTGGAGGGGAGATCTGGTAGAACCCTTCAGGTTCTGAAGGGTAAACGTAGTGGGGATACTTCTACCTTGTGGAGAAGAACAAAACAATGGAGCACATCTTATTAATAAGGAATTGAAAAAGAGACTTCTTTGAGGTTGAGAGAAAGAGAAAATCAATGAGCAGAGGCAGATCCACTGGGGGGGTGAAGGTGAGCGTGTGGTAGAAAATCACAGAGGACAGACAGAGAGAGTGAGGGGGGAGGAAAGGCTGAGAGTGAAAGACACTAAGGACAGAGAGAGAGAGAGAGAGAGAGTCGGGGGAGGGAAAGGGTGAGAGTGAAAGGCACTTAGGACAGAGAGAAAGAGAGAGAGAGCGGGGCGGGGGAGGGAAAGGGTGAGAGTGAAAGATACTGAGCACAGAGAGAGAGAGTCGGGGGGGGGGGGTGAGGAGGGAAAGGGTGAGAGTGAATGACACTGAGGACAGAGAGAAAATTGCCAACATTTCCAAATGTTAGAACATAGAACAGAACAGCACGGTGCAGGCCCTTCGGCCCACGATGTTGTGCCGAGCTTTTACCCTAAACCTAAGGTCTATCTAACCTCCACCCCTACCTTATACTATTATCCATATGCCTATCTAATAGCCGCTTAAATGCCCCAAATGAGGCTGACTCCACTACCCTCTCCAGCAATGCATTCCATGCCCTGACCACTCTCTGAGTAAAGAACCTACCTCTGACATCTCCCCTATATCTACCTCCATTCACTTTTCAATTATGCCCCCTCATAATAGCTACCTCCACTCTACGGAAAAAGTCTCTGTCTGACACCTATCTATACTTCTGATCATTTTGTACAACTCTATCTGGTCACCTCTCATCCTTTGTCGTTCTAAAGGGAAAAGCCCCAGCTCTCTCAACGTTTCCTCGTAAGACCTTCCCTCCATTCCAGGCAACATCTTGGTAAATCTCCTCTGCACCTTTTCCAATGCTTCCACATCTTTCCTGTACTGAGGTGACCAGAACTGCACACAATATCCCAGATGTGGCCAAAACAAATGTTAGCTGGAAACACAGGAGCAGGTAAGATTGTGAGATTGTGAGCACAAAACAATCAGTGCTAAAATGCAGTAGAAACAATTTGAGTTCATGGGAAAACACATCGCACATCAGATACAATGTGGATAAATACATTTCAGACTGATGAACAGATATTGGAGTATGGCGAGAATGTGGCATGTGCTACCACAGGAAGTGATTCAGGAGAATCACATTGATGATTTAATGGGAAGTCAGAAATTCAGAGACGGAGAAAGGGCTCAATGACTGTTCTAATTGGGTTAGATGAAGAGGTCTGGGAGCAAGTTGGCTTGGGACATAAACACCAGAATCGGCCTGTGACCGAACTACACATTGTGATTTTCAATGAAAATGTCCTGCATTCCATTGAATGCTTCAAATCCTCCTTGCAGGCTGACTGGTCCAGCATTTATTGTCCGTGCCTAAGTGACATTGAGAAGGTGGTGTTGAGCTGACTATTGAACGGCTAGAGTCCGTGTGCTGTAGGGAAAGCCACAGTACTGCTGGAGAGGGAGATCTGTGACACAACCCAGTGACACTGAAGAAATGGTGATATCTTGGCTATGTCATTTTCATTGACTCTCGTGGAGGGCTTCTCTCTGTGTGGCCTCACGTGAGTTTTCTGACACGATGCTCCCAAACTTGCCTCTGACAAAAAAGCGCAGGTGCCTGGCACTCCTCTTACCCAATGCAAGATGGATTCTCTCACTCACCATAGTCACTGTCAGGCCATCATCCCAGGGCTTCTGGAGCCGGTGCTACTTTTAGAAATTTATTGTTATTTATTTTATCGCGCCATTCATGGGATATGGACATCACTGACTAAGCCAGCATTTTAGATTAGATTAGATTCTCTACAGTGTGGAAACAGGCCCTTCGGCCCAACAAATCCATAACAACCCTTGCAGCATCCCAAACAGACCCATCCCCCTATAATCCACACACCACTAAATACTACAGGCAATTTATCATGGCCAATCCACCCAACCTGCACATCTTCGGGCTGTGGGAGGAAACCGGAGCACCTGGAGGAAACCCACGCAGACACGGGGAGAATGTGCAAACTCTGCACAGACAGTCACCCGAGGCTGGAATTGAACCCAGGTCCCGGGTGCTGTGAGGCTGCAGTGCTAACCCCTGAGGCACCATGCCGCCCTTTTATTGCCCATCACTCATGGCCCACAAGGCAGTTCAGAGTCAACCACATTGCTGTGGGTCTGGAGTCACATGTAGGCCAGACCAGGTAAGGATGGCAGTTTCTTTCCCTAAAGGCCATTAGTGAGCCAGATGGGCTTTTCCAACAATTGACAATGGTTTTGTGGTCATTGTTAGAATCTTAATTCTAGACTTCTATTAAATTCAAATTCTACCATCTGCCATGGCAGGATTCGAGACTAGGTCCCCAGAACATTATCTGGGTCTCTGGATTAACAGTGCAGTGATAATACCAGATAACAAGGTGTAGAGTCATGTAGGTGATGAACACAGCAGGCCAAGCAGCATCATATGAGCAGGAAAGCTAATCCTCTTCTAGGCGAAGCCTCTTCTATGGATGCCTACCCTGAAGAAGTTACCCTCCTCCCTCCGGACCAACCTTAGGGGATCTCTCTCCCACTGCAACTCTCTTGTGATCTCTTTGGCCTTGAAACTGCTCAACCATGCCCTGAAGCAAACCAGGTACTACAGCCACATCACCTTTCTTAGTCCCTGCCTATAGAGCCAGATCATCCCCAATGGACTACAGTCCACATTCAAGCCTTCCCAATTTGGCCCCAGCTGTGACAATATCTACATTCAGAACATTGACACCCTTCAGAAGTGTTTCTCCCTGCGACTTCTGAAACACACACTCGCAACAATGCGCCGGCATCTCCAGGCACTGCAATCCAGCCTACCCCAGCTCAGAGCCTCCCTCTCCCAGACCTGCAAAGGACCTCTCCTGCTTTTTATTCTCCCAGCTTTCCTGCCTCTCTGATGCTGTGTTCATCCAGCTCTACACCTTGTTATCTCAGATTCTCCAGCATCTGCAGTTCCTACTATCAGTGATAATACCACTAGGCCATCGCCTCTGTGGTCAAGCATTGGCAGTCCGACAAAGCTCATGTGGTCTGCGCCAGACATGGCAGATAAGGGGAAATTGTTGCCCTTCGTTGTGAACAGGGGCTTCAAGGCTGTGGTGCAGGGAGGGTCATACACGTTCTGTCGAACTGGCAGGGCAGGCCAGAACCTGCCAGTCTTGTCCAAGAATACCCTCCCTGTCAATATACGTCAACCACACAGAGCAATGTGTCAATAGAAATGGCAAGAAGGCATTGACCTTCGCCAGTGTGCCAGGCTGAGTGCCACCATTTTCTTCCTGCTACATCCCATTTGTCCTAACTCTGCCACACTTCCCTCCGAGGCTTAGCCTCTCCCGTTCCCACTATCAACTGCAAACACTCAGCCTCACCCTCCCCAGCCCCTGCACACTGCGAGTCTAAAAATGGGTGACGGTGGATTTTGAAACGGGAGCCGTTTGTAATAGCTTTTCCCAAAAGACGAAACAGCCTCTTTGCATCATCTCTGCAAAACTCCTGCAGGACTGTATTCAGTCAAAGATAATGGGAACTGCAGATGCTGGAGAATCCAAGATAATAAAGCGTGAAGCTGGATGAACAGAGCAGGCCAAGCAGCATCTCAGGTGCACAAAAGCTGACGTTTCGGGCCTACACCCTGATGAAGGGTCTAGGCCTGAAACGTCAGCTTTTGTGCTCCTGAGATGCTGCTCGGCCTGCTGTGTTCATCCAGCTTCACACTTTGTTATCTTGGCCGTCTGTGTCAGATGATTTTCAGAAATTGGCCACAATCCCAGCATTTCAAGAGGCATGGAAAGTTAGTGCAGCCACTCTGAGGAGCTTCTTCAACATGGAGGCAACAAACCATGCCATGAGTGTGTGTCTGCAAACTGCAGAAAGGTACATGCACATAACAGTTTGGAGCCACTGTATTTAATGTCCCACTGCGCTCCTTGAAGTGCTAATCTCAGAAAAACCTTTCTGATCAGGCAAAAGTGATCCAATATGACCAGTATATTCCCCACCAAAACTGCTGTTGTATGTTCATCAGCTATTTGTGAAACTGTTTCATAATTGACTTTTATGACAACTTTTGCCACGGATCTACTTTTTGCTGATTTTTAAGAACTTTTGATGTAAGATCATAAGAGGTCGGATAAATCAAGAAAATCTGCCGATGCTGGAAATCTGAAACACAAACAGAAACTGCTGGGAGAAGCTGAAGAAGACTCAGAACATGAACTCTTTTCTCTCCACAAGATGCTGCCAGACCTGCTGAGTTTCTCCAGCAATTTCCGTTTTTGTTCCATAAGAAACGGGAGCAGAAGTAGGTGATTCAGCCCCATGAGTCTGTGGTGTCATTCAATAGGATCACGGCTGACCTGACAGCCTTCAAGCCCTCTTTCCTGTTCTTTCCCCATAACCCTTGATTCCTAATTGATCAACAATCTATCCATCTCAGCTTTAAATGTGTACAAGGCTTCTGCCCCCAGTAGCCAGGGAGTTACAGACAAAGTAAACAGGACAGCAGTGGGACAAAGCACACCCCAGGAATGTTTAGAACTCTCAGGGATAGCTGATTTACATGAAAGAAAATGGCAGGGTATCAGTTTCATTCACAACTGCTGATTCAGTGTAAAAGTGGAGGAGGTAAGGTTTGTAAATTTGTTAAGATTACAATAAAACTCTGAAGAGAGGTGGAGACTGGAACCAAGATAACAAAGTGTGGAGCTGGATGAACACAGCAGGCCAAGCAGCATCTCAGGAGCACAAAAGCTGATGTTTCGGGCCTAGACCTTTCCCAAAATGTCAGCTTTTGTGGTCCTAAGATGCTACTTGGCCTGGTGTGTTCATCCAGCTTCACACTTTGTTCTCTCGGATTCTCTAGCATCTGCAATTCCCATTATCTATGGAGACTGGTACCATTTTCTCCATCCGCATGGGCTCAGGCTCTATGTTTGGAAAAGGAGGATTGTCAGAGGGAAGGTGTGGGCTCACTAACCTGCACAATGCCTTTTAGGGTTTGTGTAGGTTATGAACAAAAACAGAAGTTGCTGGAAAGGCTCAGCAGGCCTGGCAGCATCTGTGAAGAAAGAAACAGAGTTAACGTTTCGTGTCCGGTGACCCTTCCACAGAAACGTTCTGAGGAAGGGTCACTGTATCCAAGGTGTTAACTCTGTTTTTTCCTTCACAGATGCTGCCAGGCCTGCTGAGCTTTTCCAGCAATTTCTGTCCCTGTTTTCCTGATTTACAGCATCCACAGTTCTTTCTATTTGTGTAAGTTATGTTCATTTCTCTAATCTGTAACTAGGGATGTTACCTAGATACTCAGTACCTGAGATGGTATTGCACATTGGTGAAATCGTTGTTCCCTCATGTCCCTTTTAATTCTTTTCCCTCTCACCTTAAGCCTGTGCCCCCTTGTTTTGGACTCCCCTTTCCTGGGAAAAAAAGACAGTAGAGGTTCACCCTATCCATACCCCTCATGATTTTAAAAGGTGACTCCCGCAGCCTCCAATACTGCAGCGAAAATAGCCCCAGTCTTTTCCAGCCTCTCCCTATCACTCAAACCCTCCAAACTCCGCAACATCCCTGCAAATATTTTCTCAACCCTTTCAATTTTCACAGCATCCTTCGTAAAGCTCTGAGACCAGAATTGACTGCAATATTCCAAAAGTGGCCCTAACCAATGTTCCCTACAGCCACAACATGACCTCCCGACCCCTAGAGAAGCTCTCCAACAACTATGCAGTCACCATGGATATCAACCTTGCTCAACCAGTTTTTTTGAAATAAAGAATGGTGTTTGCTCGAAGCTTTCTGGTGTTGTCTGCCAGCAGACTGACTGATTATAGCCAAGCTGGCCCCAAAAGTACAGTAATGTGCAGATCATTGGCATCTGAATTTTCAGCTTATATGAATAATAAAATCTCCAGGTGAAATTCCCAGCAGTTCAGTGTTGAGTCTTGTAATTCTGGCAATTCCTTTGTTTGCCAGACAATCTGTTTCTAGGAAGGGAAGAGCTGCCTATATATGGTCATTGTGCTAGAGAGTTAATATTAGTGATTAACCATTATATTCACTGCACTATGAGTAACATGATGAATCATGTAGCAATGCAACCCTTTAATTAATACAGGATATTGCAATAGGACGTCCGTTATCCTTTCTGGGAACAACAAAAGCCGAACAGGAATGTTGCATGCAATTAATTCAGGACTCTCTGCAAAATCTCAATGGGTTGAATCTCAGGGCTCTGCCACTGATTTGTGTGAGGTGATGTTTCAAGGACACCCCATGACACTCGATTTGCTTACACACTGTCAAAAAAACATGCCAAACAAAAACGCAGTCAAGCAGGCAATTTTTTTAATCACTCAGGGGACTTAGCACCTCTAGTTGAGCCAGTGCTTATTGCCTTTCTATAGCTTCCCTTGAGAAGGTGGGGGAGAGCTGCCTTCTCAAGCCGCTGCTGTCCATGTGCTGTTGGTTGACCCACAATGTCCGGAGCGAGGGAATTCCAGAACTTTGACCCAGCGACACTATAAGAACAGCATTATGCTTCCAAGCCAACCAAGCAGCTGCTTTGTCCTGGAGGGTGTCAAGCTTCTTGAGTGCTGTTGGGGCTGCACCCATCCAGGCAAGTGGGGAGTATTCCATCACACTCCTGACTTGTGCCTTGTAGATGATGGACAGGCTTTGAGGAGTCAGGAGGTGAATTACTTGCTGCAGTATTCCTAGACTCTGACCTGCTGTTGTAGCCAATGTATTTATATGGTGAGTCCAACAGTTTCTGGCCAACCTCAACCCTCAGGATGTTGCTAGTGGGGGATTCAGTGGTGGTAACACCACTGAATATCAATGGGCAGTGGTAAGATTGTCTCTTGTTGGAGATGGTCATTGCCTGACATCTGTGGAGCATGAATGTTATTTGCCACTTATATTGTCTAGACATTGATGCAGTTTACTACAATTACCTTCCCATGTGTCAAGTATGATTCCAATGAGCAGAAACTTTACCCCTGGTTCACCTTGATTCCAGTTTTGCTCAGTCTCAATCATGTCACACTCAATCAAATGTTATCTTGATGTTACGTCTGTCACTCTGACCCCACCTCTGGAATTAAGGTCTTTTGACCAGGTTTGAACCAGGCTGTATTGTGGGTGGTCCTGGCGGAGCCCAAACTGGGCGTCACTGAGCAGGTTATTGCTGAGCAGGTGCTTCTTGATAGCGCTGTTACTGACACTTTCCATCATTTTACTGATGATCGGGAGGAGATTGATGGGGCGGGAATTGGCCGGGTTGGATTGGTCCTACTTTTTGGATACAGGTCACGCCTGGGCAATGGTGTTGGGTAGATCCCAGTGTTGTAGCTGTACTGGAACAGCTTGGCTTGGGGAGCAGCAAGTTCTAGAGCACAAATCCTCAGTACTATTGTGGGAATATTGCCAGGGCCACGTCTCTCAACTGTTTACTGATATCACATGGAGTGAGTGGAACTGGCTGATGGCTGGTATCTGTGATGCTGGGGACCTTTGGGCAGGAATGAGATGGGTCATTCTCTCAACACTTCTGGCTGAAAATGTTTGCAAATGTTTCAACCTTATCTTTTGGACTGATGTCCTGGGATTTTCCATCATAGAGGATAAGGATATAAGACCACAAGACCAGAAGACATAGGAGTGGAAGAAAGGCCATTTGGCCCATCGAGTCCACTCCTCCATTTAATCCTGGCTGATAGGCATTTCAACTCCACTTCCCTGCAATCTCCCTGTGATTCCTTGAGAGATCAAGAATTTATCGATCTCTGCCTTGAAGACATTTAATGTTATGGCCTCCACTGCGCTCTGTGGCAATGAATTCCACAGGCCCACCACTCTCTGGCTGAAGAAATGTCATCTCTTTTCAGTTTTAAATTTACCCCCTCTAATTCTAAGGCTGTGCCCACGGGTCCTAGTCTCCCCGTCCAAAAGCGACAACTTCCCAGCGTCCACCCTTTCTAAGCCATACATTATCTTGTAAGTTTCTATTAGATCTTCCCTCAACCTTCCAAACTCCAATGAATACAACCCCAGGATCCTTAGCCATTCATCGTACGTTAAACCTACCATTCCAGGGATCATCCATGTGAATCTCCGCTGGACACGCTCCAGCGCCAGTATGTCTTTCCTGAGGTGTGGGGCCCAAAATTGGACGCAGTATTCTAAATGGGGCCTAACTAGAGCTTTATGAAGTGTCAGAAGCACATCGCTGCTTTTATATTCCAACCCTCTTGAGATAAACGACGACATTACATTCGCTTTCTTAATCACGGACTCCACCAGCAAGTTAACCTTTAGAGAATCCTGGACCAACACTCCCAGATCCCTTTGCACTTCTGCTTTACGAATTTTCTTATTGTTTAGAACATAGTCCATGTTTGTATTCTTTTTTCCAAAGTGCAAAACCTCACATTTGCTCATGCTGAATTTCATCAGCCATTTCCTGGACCACTCTCCTAAACTGTCTAAATCTTTCTGCAGCTTCCCCACCTCCTCAGCACTACCTGCCTGTCCACCTATCTTCGTATCATTGGCAAACTTCACCAGAATGCCCCCGGTCCCTTCATCTAGATCATTAATATATAAGGTGAACAGCTATGGCCCAACACTGAACCCTGCGGGACACCACTCGTCACCGGTTGCCATTCTGAAAAAGAGACTTTTATCCCAACTCTCTGCCTTCTGTCAGACAGCCAATCCTCAATCCAAGCCAGTAGCTCACCTTGAACACCATGGGCCCTCACCTTGCTCAGCAGCCTTCTGTGAGTCACCTTATCAAAGGGCTTTGGAAGTCTAGATAGATAACATCCAATGGGTTTCCCTGGTCTAACGTACTTGTTACCTCTTCAAAGAATTCTAACAGGTTTGTCAGGCACGACCTCCTCTTACTAAATCCATGCTGACTTGTTCTAACCTGACCCTGCACTTCCAGGAATTTAGTAATCTCATCCTTGACAACGGATTCTAGAATTTTACCAACAACCGAGGTTAGGCTAATCGGCCTATAATTTTCCATCTTTTGTCTTGATCCTTTCCTAAACAAGGGGGTTACAACAGCGATTTTCCAGTCATCTGGGACTTTCCCAGACTCCAGTGGCTTTTGAAAGATCACAACCAAAGCCACCTCTATTTCTTCAGCCACCTCCCTCAGAACTCTAGGATGTAGCCCATTGGGGCCAGGAGATTTATCAATTTTTTTCACCTTTTAGCTTTTCTAGCACTTTCTCTTTTGTAATGCCTACCATACTCACCTCTGCCCCCTGGCTCTCCCTAATCGTTGGCATACTACTCATGTCTTCCACTGTGAAGACTGACGCAAAGTAATTATTCAGATCTTCAGCTATTTCTTTATCTCCCATCACTAGCCTTCCAGCATCAATTTGGAGTGGCCCAATGTCTACTTTTGCCTCTCGTTTGTTTCTTATGTATTGAAAGAAACGTTTACTATCATTTCTACTATTACTTGCTAGCCTACCTTCATATTTGATCTTCTCCTTCCTCATTGCTCTCTTTGTTATCCTCTGTTTGTTTTTATAGCCTTCCCAATCTTCTGATTTCCCAGTGCTCTTGGCCACTTTATAGGCTGCCTCTTTTTCTTCGATAGACTTCCTGACTTCCTTTGTCAGCCATGGCTGTCTAATCCCACCCCGGATAATCTTTCTTTTCTTTGGGATGACCCTCTGTACTGTGTTCTCAATTACACACAGAAACTCCTGTCATTGTTGCTCGACTGTCTTCCCCGCTAGGCTCTGCCTATTTGCGGAGTCTCTTCCTGAAATGAGTTGCTTAATTCTCTGCCTCACTTTATGACTCAATGTGACAGGACTACTGATCTTCGATCTGATTTATTGGTTGTGGGATCATTTAGCTCTGCCTATCACTTGCTGCTTATACTGTTTGGTGTGCAAGTACTCCTGTTTGGTGGCTTCACCAGGTGGGCACCTCATTTTAAGATATTCCTGGTGCTGCTCCTGAAACACCTTCTTTCCCTCTCCACTGAACCAGGGTTGATCCCCTGGCTTGGAGGTAATGATTGAGTGGGGGATATGCTGGGCCATGTGGTTACAAATTTTGTTGGAATACAATTCTGCAATTTTTAAAGGCCCACAGCGCCTCAAGGGTACTCAGCCTGTAGTTGCTAGATCTGTTTCTCTCAGTGTTGTTTGATACGGAAGAGCGCAGAAATTCCACCAAGGGAGGGTAGGACTTGATCATCAGCAGGAAGTTTCCTCACCCATGTTTGACCTGAAGCCACATGACTTCATGAGGTCTGGCATGAGCATTAAGAGCTCACAGTGCAACTTTCTCCCAACTATATATCACTGTGCCACCACCTCTGCTGGGCCTGTGCTGCTGGTGGGACAGGGCATACCTTGGGATGAGATAATAGGAACTGTAAATGCTGGAGAATCCAGGATAACAAGGTGTGGAGCTGGATGAACACAGCAAGCCAAGCAACATCTTAGGAGCAGGAAAGCTGACATTTTGGGCCTGGGCCCTTCATCGGGTGACTGTTCCTCACCCCTATACCTTGGGATGATGTTGCTGGGGCATTGTGTGTGAGGGTTGATTCCATCAGAATGATTATGTCAGCAGTTGCTTAACTAGTCTGTGAGACAGTTCTCCCAATTTTGGCACTAACCCCCAGATGTTAGTGAGGTGGGTTTTGCAGGGTCAACCAATGTGTTTCCAGTGCCTCAATCCATTCCACATGGTCCATCCAGTTTAATTTCTATGTTGAGACTTCTTAGCAATTATTACAACTGGGTGGCTTGACAGGCCATTTTCAAGAAGCAGTTGAGAGTCAAATGGTGATCAGAAATAATGGGAACTGCAGATGCTGGAGAATCCAAGATAACAAAGTGTGGAGCTGGATGAACACAGCAGGCCCAGCAGCATCTCAGGAGCACAAAAGCTGATGTTTCTGATGAAGGGTCTAGGCCCAAAACATCAGCTTTCGTGTTCCTAAGGTGCTGCTGGGCCTGCTGTGTTCATCCAGCTCCACTCTTTGTTATCTGAGAGTCAAATGGTGTGGACTTGGAATCAGCTATGCACCAGGCTTGGTAAGGACAATCAATAGTGGTTGCACAGTCACCGTTCAACTCTCAGCTCCAGACTTTTATTGAACTTTAATCCCACCATCTATCTGAACCTATTTGAATGCAGCTCTTCAGAAAGGTTAACAGTGCCAGGCCCTCGAAAACTCTTGGAGAGGGCAAGAACTGCAGATGCTGGAGTCAGAGTTAATACAGTGTGGAGCTGCAGGAACACAGCAGGTCAGGCAGGATCAGAGGAGCAGGGGAGTCAATATTTCGGGTCTGGACCATGATGAAGAGTCCCGACCTGAAATGTCAACTTTTGTTGAATATTGTGGGCAGCAAAAACATCAGAAGAGATCAGTTGGGCCTGTTTGCTTTTCTTTATTCATTCACAGGATGAGGCCATCATTGGCTAAGCAGCATTTATTGCCCATCCCTAATTTCCTAGAGCGCACTGAAAAGCCAACTACATTACCGTAGGTCTGGAGTCACATATAGACCAGGCCACGTAACGGTGGCAGTTTCTTTCGCTAAAGGACATTAGTGAATCAGGTGAGTTTTTTTTCCTGACAATTGACAATGGATTCATGGTCTTCATTAGATTCTTAATTCTAGATAGTTATTGAAATCAAATTTCACCATCTGCCATGGTGGGGTTCGAACTCAGGTCCCCACATCATTATCTGGGTCACTGGATTAACAGGCCAGCCATAATACCACTTGATCATCACCTCCCCTGAACAGCAGGCTAGTTGTCAAATCCTTTCCCTATTTTGTTTGAAGGAGCTGAATGGAAGCTCAGATGGCAGGTTTTAATAATGACTGCCCTCAGTTTCTGTCATCATTAGCCTCCTCATGTTGTGATAACTTCCAACCATGGCTGGAGACGTTAATGATGTCCCTTAAGCAAGTACAAACAGCATTGGCTTGGGACTGGTCAAGATCGTTTCTGTCAGTATAGTTTTGTGGGCTTACCTCTCCCTAGCTTCAGGGAGATTGCAGTTGAGGGGTAAGGGCAGAGTTTCAGCACCTGTACCAATCAGACAGCACTTATCATTTGTTACAAAAACAAAAATTTCTGCAGAAACTCAGCAGGCATCCAGAAGAAAGGTCCCTGGACCCGAAACATTAACTGGAATTCTCCACAGATGCTGCCAGTTGCTATTTCTGTTTCTGATCTTCAGCATCCACGGTTCTTTGTTTTACTTTAGACTTGTAGTTTGTCAATTGTTTATTTAGTCAAATAATTGATTTGGCACTGGTTTTTAAATCAAAAAGGTGAGCTTTAGAGTTTGAACACTGCAGGGGTTGGAATTCATTCTTCCTCCCTCTGTCATTATTTTGATTTTGTGTCTTTCTTTCTCTTTCTATTTTTTTGTTTTGCTTTTCCTTACATTCTCCCCATTAGACAATGTTTGGACTTCAGTTATAGAGTCCTAGGGATGTACAGCATGGAAACAGACCCTTTGGCCCGCCTTGTCCATGCCCACCAGATATCCGAAATTAATCTTGTCCCATTTGCCAGAATTTGGCCCATATCCCTCTAAGTCCTGGTACCCACCCAGATGCTTTATAAATGTTGTCATTGTACTCGCCTCCACCACTTCCTTTGGCAGCCCATTCCATACACGCACCACCTTCTGCATGAAAAAGTTGCCCCTGAAGCCCCTTTTAAATATTGCCCCTCTCACCTTAAACTGATTCCGTCTAGTTTTAGGCTCCCCTACCCTGGGGAAAAATTCCTTGGCTATCCACGCTCGAGATTTTATAAACTTCTATAAGGTCACCCCCCCACCCAAGCCTCATAAGCTCCAGTGAAAATAACCTATTCAGCCTTTCCCTATAGCTCTCTCCAACCCTGGCAACGTCTTTGTAAATCTTTTCTACACTCTTTCAAGTTTAACAACATCTTTCCTATAGCAGGGAGGCCAGAACTGAATGCAGTATTCCTAAAGTGCCCTGGCCAATGTCCTGTATAACTGTAACATGATACCCCAACTCCAATACTCAATGCATTGGCTAATAAAAGTGAGAATACCAAACAGCTCCTACACCACCTTGTCTAACTGCCACTCCACTTTCAAGGAATCTGCACCCTACACTCTCCAGGACCCCAGCATTAAGTGTATTAGTCCTGTCTTGATTTGCCTTCCCAAAATGCAACACATCTATTTAAATTAAACTCCATCTGCCTGTCCTCAGCCGATCAGCCCATCTGAACAATGTCCTGTTGTACTCTGAGATATTGAGAAAATTGTTAAATTGGTAGTGCAAGAATGTTATTTGTAAAGAAATCTGAGGTCCGGGGTGGGCATTGCAGGGATTGGAGTGCACACCCCTTCCCTTGTCCCCTTCCCCCAGTGCTGCCTTGATTTTGCCCCTGTCTTGTGTGCCTTCCCTTTTGATGTTTTGTCTTATTCTTGCGCTGCCTGTGATGGGCAGTGTGTGTTGTGTGTTAATGGAGTGAAAGGACAACTTGACATTGGACTTATTTATAAAAAGAATTAGCTGTGTTCTTTGGCGTTTGGGCTAATTTAAAATAAAATACTTGAGTTCTTCGCCAGTGAAGTGGTGGCATCTGGGCAAGGGAGGGCAAGATGGAAACTAATGCTTTTGCTCGACCATTTACAACAAAACCTTGAAATTCTTTTCTGCCCAACTCAACATATAGATACTGGTATATTTGATCTGAGGATTTTGCAAAGCTCATAGAGAGTCAAAGGAAGTTTGATTGTTAACAGTAAGGACGATATTTCAACATGACTCTCAAGGTTATTAAGGAAATGGCTTGAGATTTTGACAGTGACTGTCAGTTGCCTCCAGCTTCCATGATTTATAATTCAGATTTGCTGGAAAGCAGCCTGCTTGTTAAGACTGAACGTTAAATAATTTAAAAATGACAGCAGAGTCATAATGGAATTATTGTCTGAAGGTCAATGCCAGACATTTGTTTCTCCTTGTACTTCGAATTCACTGCCAGTTCTGGAGGAGTCCAAAGAAATGTTACATTTTCTTTTATCTTTTTGAATGTTTTCCTCATTGCAGTAAATGGGCTTACTAACAGGGGATGACACATTTAGATACAACAAATAATAAGCTGCTACCGTGAGCAGCAAGCACACACAAGGCAAGTATGGGCTTGGGACAAACAAACACCCTCTACACCATCCTTATCAAGAACCCCCAACAGAGGGACAGCATCAGGTTAGATACAGAGGAAAACTCACTCTGCACTGTCCCTGTCAAACACTCCCAGGACAGGGACAGCACGGGGTTAGATATAGAGTAAAGCTTCCTCTATACTTTCCCCATCAAACACTCCGAGGACAGGGACAGCATGGGGCTAGATATGGAGTAAAGTTCCCTTTGACTGTCCCCATTAAATGCTCTCAGGGCAGGGACAGCACCTGGTTAGATAGAGAGTAAAACTTCCTCTTCGCTGACCTTATCAAACACACCCAGGACAGGAATAGCACAGGGTCTGATACAGAGTAAAACTTCTTCTGCACTGTCCCCAACAAACACTCCCAGAACAGAGACAGCAGACAGTGTAAAGCCTCCTCTACACCGGTTAGTAAAAACCCCAGGACACCGAGCTACCCTCTTAGGTGGAACTGAAGCTGCTGCAGTACTATTTTGAAGGAAAAGAAGGAACGTTTTTCCCTGGTCTCTTGATTTACCATGCGTCATAAGAAAGCAACTCTGGAATGGCGAATGTACTCTGTGATGCGGCATTTAAGGCTGTCTCATTGTGAAACTTTGGGAACTATATCTGTCATTCTAATCCTATCTGGAGCTATTTATAACAAAATTGCCACATCAGCGTGATTAATAATTAACAGTCCTCTGATGAGGTTTGGCTATTACATAAAACTGTTATGAACACAATGATTAAAGAATCCCAACAACAGCACTTTGGGATAGCCAGCGATGAGCACGAAATGCCTGTCTTGCCATAGAAACCAAAAATGAATAAACTGGAAAAAATTGGGATTGCTCGTACTTTGGAATGATATGACAAAGAGAAAAGGGAAAATAGCTCATCATGCAGGGAGGCTGCAGAAGGACTTGGGCAGGCTAGGAGACTGGGTCAAAATGTGACAGATGGATGTTGGAAAGTATGAGGTTATACACTTTGGTGGGAAGAATAGAAGTGTAGACTATTTTCTAAAGGAGGAAAGGCTCTGAAAATCTGACACATGTTAGAACTAAGAGCCCTAGTTCAGGATTCTCTTGAGGCAAACAAGCAGGTTCAGTTGGTGGAGAGAAAGGCAGCTGCAATGTTAGCATTCATTTCAAGAGATCCAGTATACAAGAGCAGGGATGAACTGCTGAGGCTGTGTGAAATTCTGACCATGAGACAGAAGTGCGGAATTAGCTCTTTCAGCCCACCAAGTCTGCTCCAGCTTTTGATCATGGCTGATAGGTTTCTCAACGCCAACCTGCTGCATTCTCCTGATTGCACTTATTGATTAAGAATCCACCCATCTCAGCCTTGAATATATTTACTGGCCCAGCCTTGACAGCCCTTTGTGCTAAAGGATTCCACCACTCTGTGAGAGAGGAAATTCCTCCTCGTCTCTGCATTAAATATTCAACCCTCCATTGTGAAATGGTGCCCTCAGGTTCTAGACTGTCTCACAAGGGGAAACAACATCTCCATATCTACTCTGTCAAGTCCACCAAGAGTCTTGTCCTATTCAAAATGGTCACCTCTCATTCTTCTATGTTGCAATCAGTACAGGCACAGCCTTTCCTCATAACGAACCCAGTACCAGCCTAGTGAACCTTCTCTGGACTGCTTGCAATACCAACATCTCTGTCCTCAGATAATGGACCCAAAACTGTTCACAATACTCCAGCTGCCTAATGCCTTTTATAATTTCAGCAAAGCCTCCTTACTGCGTCCAGTTCTGAAGAAGGATCGCCGGATCCGAAATGTTTTCTCCTTCACAGATGCTGCCAGACCTGCTGAGCTTTTCCAGCAACTTTGTTTTTGTTCCCGATTTACATCACCCGCAGTTCTTTCGGTTTTTACTCCATACTTTTATATTCTTCTGGTGTCGATTAAAGCCAGTGAGGCCAGGGTCTAAGCCATTCATGTTGTACTGTTTTGCTTCTGGGGTGACAATGGAGTGACACTGGGGTTTTGGCAGACATGTGGAAGTTCAAATCTATGGGGTATATTTTTAACATGAGAGAAGAAAGAATCAAAAGGGACCTGACGGGCAACCTTTTCACGCAGAGGGTGGTTCCTATGTGGAATGAACTGCCAGAGGAGGTGGGAGATGCAGGTACAGTTACAACATTTAAAAGATACAACATTTGGACAGATATGTAGAGAGGAAAGGGCTGGAGGGATATGGGCCAAATGCAGGCAAGTGGGACTAGTTTAGTTTGGGATTATGTTTGACAGGGATGAGTGGGACTGAGCGGTTTGTTTCAATGCTCTGGCTCTACTGCAGATTGGATAGCTGTGAAAAATGCACAGAGCAGCTCCTGAAGTGACTATTTCCTCATCACTCGCAGGTTAGTACACTTGATAACACATCTTGTAGTTGACAGAAGTAACACAATGTGAAAATGCTTGAATATTTTTGGCAACCCTGGCTAAGGAGAGATGTTTGTAATCCCACTAGGCATCATTAAACACTTTGCTTTCTGCTTTGTTTGTTTAAAAACATCTTTGTGAATTTGGTGAGAACTTGTGGCAGTTTTCCTTGGCATTTAATTTTAAAAATTTCTCTCAATATTTGGGTCTGTTTTTATTTGCTAAGACCTGGATTTCCCAATACTAACTTACCAACTTTGCTTTCCTCCTTGAAGATGAAACAGAAAACTTATGTCTTTGACCAAACCTTTTCCCTAAAATTGCCCTAATATAACCTAGTGATAGATTTGGTTTGAAACACTCATATTAGTTCCTTTGGACGTTTTATTACATGAAAGGCATCGTACAAATACAAGCTGGTGATTTCATCCACTGTAAATTTCACTGAGGAGGTGATGATGTGTGTCTTTATCAAACAACTTCAGCTTGAATTGTAATGATGTTCCTGCCCCGGCGTTAGGGTGGGGGTGTGTGGGTCGATGTGGAGGGTGGCGGATAGGCGGTTACCCTGGATGGTTAGTTTGCAATGCAGAAGATGCCAACAGAGTGAGTTCAGTTCCTACTCTGGCTGTCATTTTCAACATCTCCCCTCACCTGAGGGGTGCGACCCTTAGTTTAAGCCCTCACACATTGTCCCTCTCTCTCTCTCTGTCTCTTTCATTAGAGAGCTGCCTCAAGGCCTTCTGGGATTATGGCAACTCAGCTCAGAAATGTTGAGAGAAAAATGATACGTTTGGACTATGTGTGAATCTATTACCCTTCCTTTCTGGTTGTATCATTTCAGCACTGCCCCAAAACCTTTCTTTAACCCAGATTTGTTTTGCTCTCATTCATGTTCTTTTACTGAGTCTTTGTCAAAACATTGTTCTGGGTCACACTTTCTCCTCCTCGTTTTCTCTCTCTCTCTCTCTCTCTCTCTGTCATACTTGCTCCCGTTCTGTCAAGTTCTGTCTCACAAACACTCACCTTGCTGAGATGCCCACAGCCACCTGCACCAATCTGTTCCGTGTCACTATTTTACCACTAATCCCTCTTCTAGTACCAACTTGAGGTTTAGTGACAGCTCTTAGAAAAGGTGGTGATGTAATGATTGGGTTAGTAACCTACTGATTCCTGGGTCATGGGTTTAAATTTTGCTGTGGTAGTTTGTGAAATGTGAATCCAATAAAACTCTAGAATTAAAAAGCTAGCCTAACAGTGATTGTGTAACCACAGCCAACTGTTTATAAAACTCGTCTGCTTCTCTCACATCCTCGGGAAAGGAGGTCTGGTGTGCATATGACTCCAGACCCACAGCAATGTGGTTTATTCTGAACAGGGATGGACAATAAATACAGGCCCAGCTAGTGACGCCCATGCCCCATGAATGAATAAACAGAAACAGAGTGAAGGATGATCATACAGCTGTCACAGCAGAGGAAGAATGCTTATGGAATCATAGAGCTGTACAGCACATATCCAGGGCCTTCAGCCCAACTCGCCCATGCCGACCAGGCATCCTAAATTAATCTAGTCCTATTTGCCAGCATTTGGCCCATATCTCTCTAAACCCTTCCTTTTCATGTGCCCATCCAGAAATCTTTCAAATGCTGTAATCGTACCAGCCTCTGGCAGTTCATTCCATACACACATCACCCTCTGTGTGAAAAAGTTGCCTCTCAGGTCTTTCCCCTCACACCTTAAACCTATGCCCTCTAGTTTTGGACTTTCCCACCCTGGGGAAAAGGCCTTGGCTATTCACCCTATCCATGCCCCTCATGATTGTATAAACCTCCATAAGTCACCCCTCAGCCCCTGACGCTCCAGAGAAAAAAAAGAGTCCCTAGTCTATTCAGTCTCTCCCTCGAGCTCAAACCCTCCAATTTTGGGAGCATCCTTGTAAATCTTTTCTGAAACCTTTCAAGTTTAACAACATCTTTCCTACAGTGGGAAGAGCAGAATTGAATGCATCATTGCAAAAGTGGCCTAACCAATGTCCTGGACAGCTGAAACATGATATCTCACCTCCTATACTTAATGCACTGGCCAAGGTAGGTAAGTGTGCCGAACGCCTTCTTAACCACTCTGTCTCCTTTCTACTACACCCCTAGGTTTGTTCGTTCAGCAGCCCTCCCCGGGATTCTACCATTTATTGTCTGAATCCTGCCCTGGTTTGCCTTACCAAAATGCAACACCTCACATCTATCGAAATTTACCTCCATCTGCCACTCCCCCGCCCATTGGCCCGTCTGATCAAGTTCATGAATGGCAAGAAAATATAATGAAACAAAAAACTGCAGATGCTGGAAATCTGAAGCAGAAACTGCTGGAGAAACTCAGAAACTCTGTGCAGAACAAAGCAGAGTTAACATTTCAGATCCAGTGACCCCTCATCCGAACTGTTGTTTCCAATTGAGATAAGAAGTTACAGTAGAGTAAGATCAGATAACTACCTTTCACTGACCAGAGACAGAAGTGTTTCCTAAAAAATATGATGTTACATGGTTGTTAACCCTGACCCTATCACAGAAGAAGTGAGTCTAACAGAGTAGAATTGTTACAACAGACTGAAAAGAATGAATTTCTCCCAGAGACAGTCACTTATATCTCAGGGGGCAGAGCAGTACAAACACTTCATTTTAACTCTTTCAGGTCAGGAGCTTTACCTGACAAGAATCAAGTCATGTGCACCCCCTACCTTCTCTCTTTCACCCATTCACTCCTTCTACCTTATCTTACTGTCACAAAAAGATAGCAAGCAGGAGCTGGGAAAAAAACATTCTTTCCATTGTTTTAAAATGCCAAGACTGATCTCCTGCCTTAACCTCACATTCTCTCGTTATCCCCAAATCCTGCCGATCTCTGACTTGAATATACTCAACAATCAGACAGCCCTTTATTCTAACAATTCACCACCCTCAAATGAAGAAAAGTCTCCTCATCCCTTCCCTGAATGGCCTACCCCTTCTTCTGACACAATGATCCCTAATTTAACTGAGGGGAGTGACGGCCTAGTGGTATGATCACTGGGCCACTGATCTAGAGACTCTAGTTCAAATCCTGCCATGGTGCAATTTGAATTCAACAACAAAACATTCTGGGATTAAGAGTCTAATGATGACCATGAAATTGTTGCAGGGGAAAAACCCATCTGCTTCAGGGAAGGAAATGTGTCAGCCTTGCCTACTCTAGCCTCCCTGCAACTCCTGACCCACAGCATTGCAGTGGATGCTGGCCTGTGACACTGACAATCCCATGAATGAATTGATTAAAAACTGCCTGGTGAGGACAACGTGGCCAAAGAAAAGCAAAATACTACAGGCACTGGAGATCTGAAATAAAAACAGAGAAGGCTGGAGAAACTCTGGCTGTGGAAAGAGAAGCAGAGTTAATGTTTTGAGACTGATATGACTCTTTTTCAGAACTGAGAGCAGCAGGAAATTGGTGTTTTTATGCTGTTCATGGAAGCCCTACAGTGTTGAAGCAGGCCATTTGGCCCACTGAGTCCACACTGACCCTCCAGAGAGCATCCAACCCAGAGCCACCTCATCCCTGCATTTCCCATGACTAACTCACCATGCCTGCACATCCCTGCATGCTATGGGGCAATTTAGCATGGTCAATGCACCTACAATGCACATTTTTGGGCTGTGGGAAGAAACCAGACCACCCAGAGGAATCCCATACGGACATGGTGAGAGCATGCAAACTCTGCACAGACAGTTGACCAAGGGTGGAATCGAACCTGCGTCCCTGGTTCTGGGAAGCAGCAGTGATAACCACTGAGACACCCAAAGGGAGGAGGAAGGTGATGAATAGATGATGAGAATGTGCAGAGCAAAAGACACAGGCAGTGTTAATAGTGATTCAGGAGTGATAGAATTTTAAAATAGGTGTATATTATAACTGTGCAAAGGAGGAATTGGACAAGTGAAGAAATCATCCTCATCACAATTATGCTGCCCTTAAGCTTCAATTAGGTGATAGAAACGTAGAAGTCTGGAAAACAGGGTTAGGAGTAGGCCATTCAATACACAGTGTAACAACATAATACAATGATAAACCATAAGACCATCTAAGGTGCTGGAAATGAAGGCTCAGAATACACAATCTGTCCCCAGTGAACAGTACCCCAATCTTGAGACAAGTCTGATCTGTTTCAGTTCTCCGTGGAAATCATATCCTTTCTGAGGTAAGTCAGCCAAGGTTATCCACATGTGGTTTTGCCAATGCTCTCTACAATTGTAGTCAGATTTCTTTACTCTTAGAGTCCATTCCCTTTGTAATTTAAAGAAAAATATCATTTAGGGAATGTGGGTCATGCTAGCATTGAATGGCATTCCTAGTTGCCCTTGAGAAGGTGGTAGTGAGCTGCCATCTTGAACCACTACAGTTCGTGTGCTGTAGACAGTTTGGAAGGGAATGTCCAGGGGGTGGTGTTCCCATCTATTTTCTGCCTTGTCTTTCTAGTGGAAGTGGTTGTGGGTTTGGAAGGTGCTGTCTAAGGACCCTCAGTGAATTTCTGCAGCATATCTTGTCGGTGGTAGGCACTGATCATTGGAAGTGGAGGGAGTGAATGTTTATAAGTTACAAATCAAGCAGGCCACTTTGTTCTGGATAGTCTTGTGCTTCTAGAGTGTGCTGCACTCCTTCAGGCAAGTGGGTTGTATTCCATTACATTCCTGACTTGTGCCTTGGTGGACATGCTTTGGGGAGTCAGGAGGACAGCAGTATCCCTAGGATCTGACCTGCTCCTGTATTTATATGGCTAGTCCAGTTGAGTTTCTGATCACCGGTAACCTCCAGGAAATTAATAGTGGGGAATTCAGCGATGATAATACCACTGAACATCAAGGGGCAATGGTTAGATTTGTCTCTAATTGGCAATGACCATTGCCTGGCACTTGTGTGGTACAATTGTTACTTGCTACTTATCAGCCTAAGCCTGAATATTGTCCAGATCTTGTTACATTGAACACAGACTGCTTCAATATGTGAGGAGTCGTGAACATTGCAGTCATCAGCGAAAATCTCCACTTCTGAACTTATGAGGATCATGGATGAAGCAGCTGAAGATGGTTGGGCCGAGGACACTACCCTGAGGAACTCCTGCAGAGATATCCTGGATTTAAGATTCCCACTGATTCCAGTTTTGCTGGGGCTCCTTGATGTCACACTCTGTCAAATGGACCCTTGATGTCAAGGGCTGTCACCCTCACCTCACCTCTGGAGTTCAGCTCTTTTGTCCATGTTTGAACATGTTTGAGGTGAGGAGCTGAAAGGTCCTGGTGGAACACCAAATGAATGTTGATGAGAAGACAAGCAAAGGCTACTGCACATTTCTAGCCGTGTCTTGATATTAGCTGTCTGTTCTAACTCTCTTTCTTATTCACTCTCACATTTGCAGGTTGAAGCATTCTCCCTCCGTCTTATATCTGATTCCCTCTCACTCTCACTGTCTCTCTATCATTCCTGTCTAGTCTCACATCTTTGTGCTTTCTCTCATTTGCCCACTCACTCTCAGTTCCTGTAGTTGTTGGGGGAGATGTGGGTTCCATGATCTTTTCCATGACCCATTACTGAACCTCAAAACAATACTCACCATTGTCAATGGGGTGTCCAGGAATTGAGGTTATGCTGGTAATTAAATTGGAATTTCAAACACTGCAAAGGAGAAAAAGACTGGAAAGGAAATGGAGAATAGAACGTTCATGCAATCTAGACAGAATCACATAAACACACACACACACACACACACACACTTGTTCTCTCTCTGTCTCTCAAGCACACACACACACACACACACACACACACACACAGTCTCTCTCATACACACACATTTTAGCTCTCTCTCACACATATACACACTTACACATAGTCTCACACACACATATTCACAAGCACTCAGTCATACTCAGACTCATTCTTTCTCATTCATTCTCGCACATTTACACAAACACACATAAACACAAAACACACAAACGTGCATGCACACAGACACCAACACGTACTAACATGCAAACACACATACATGCATGCACACACAGACACATACACATGCATATGCACAGAACATGAAAATGCATTCTCACACACAAACGTGCACACAGCCACACACATGCACATGTGCGCATGCACACACACACGCACACACTTTCGCTCACACACAAAACACACACACACACACACACACACTCTCTCTCTTACACACATGCAACTACACTCACACAGTCTCACACACACACATTCACACACTCACGTACATACACACACATACACAGATACACATGTGCACATGCACAAACTGTGAGCAAGGAGGTAATGCAGTAGGAAGGCAAGAACAGTGGGGGTTGAGGGTGAAGAGTAGATGGGAGAAAAGAAGGATAGTGGAAGAGGAAAAAGAAAGTGAGACGGAATTGCAAGGGTGAGTGAAAAAGGAGGGGAGTGGTGTGTGGATATGGTAGAAGAGAAAGGGTGGAGAAATAGAGAAACAGATAAACAATTAAAACAACAAATTATGCATAATGGTCTGATTAATACCTCAAAAGGCAGGACCAGCAAGCAGGGCTGGTTTTGTAATGGTTTTCTTTTTGGATAAGTGCAATCAACCCGAATAAATCTTTTGTTTCTCCCTCTATCTCTATCTTTTCAATTCCTGTATTTTTTTTCCCAGATGTTATGATTAGGGTTTTCTGAGCAGAGTGAAGAGGAAGGGGTGATGGCTGCTGGTGAGGGGTGGGAGAAAATATGATCGGAAAGTCCCAGTTTTCCAGTTTAGGATGCTGAGGCACGCCATAGCCAGCTGTGTGACCACATTAGAGGGCTCTGAGCAAAGACAGGGATAATGACAGCCTGGGGATGTCAGTCATTGACAGGTGGCCTTGCGCAAGATTAAAGAGGCCTGTTTATTTCTGCTTGGCCATTCGGCAGGGAACAGCAGTTAGTAGCATTTCTGCATTGTACAACCAATTATTTTGCAATTGGGACCCAACTGCAAGCTGATGTCTCAGAGTCACTGGGAAACTGTTACCCTGTGTTTAAGTTCCAGAGTGAGCAAAAAGGTTAAAAATAAATCAAAATTCTATTACAGCTGGGCATCTCATTTCTCTTTAACTTTGTAAGTAATTACACAGTGCTTTCAAACACAGCTCAATTGGTCTTGACAACTAATCACCTCACTCAGAACAACTTGAGGATTCAAGCAATCACTTATAAATGCTGAACGCAAATATTTCTGAAAGGAGAGGCCAGAAGCTTTTGATCTTTTATTTGTCCGATGGTACAGGCTGGATGGGCCGACAGGCTTTTTTTTTTACTCTGTATGCTTCCATGATATTACAATAAATGTAAAAATACTAAATTTAAAATGGTCACAAGTTACATTTCAATATTGCAGAATCTTTCCACCCCTAGATATACAAAGGCAGCAGGTAGCCCCTGCAGGCACCCCTCTGAGCCACTCAGCAACCTGATTTGGAAATATATCGCCATTCCTTCACTGTCATAGGGTCAAAATCCCGGGGGGGTGATGGGGTAGCCTGGAACAAGATCAGAAAAAGGGCAAGAAGAGGCCATTCATGACATCCAATTCCATCATTCAATTAGATCATGGGCTAATCTTCTGCTTCCATGCCATTTCCCCACACTATACACCTTTCACCTAGATTTTCTTGGAAGATGTAGAAATCTATTGCTCTTAATCTTGAACAAACTTGACAACTGAGCTTCCACAGTTCCAAAGATTCATTCTCCTCTAAGTGAAGAAACTCTTCCTAATCTTATCGCTCAATGGCCTACTCGTTATTTGGAATCTCTTGGCTCTAGACTTGCCACCTGTGGGAACATCCATCCTACATTATCCTGTTGAGCCTTAAAAGAATCTCGAACAAAAACTGAAGTTGCTGGAAAAGCTCAGCAGGTCTGGCAGCATCTGTAAAGAGAAAAATCAGAGTTGACGTCTCGGGTCCGGTGACCCTTCCTCAGAACAAGGTGGAACCACTATCACCCCTTCTTCTTCATGCTGCCAAGAATATCTTACTCATAACATCTGGGGAAAAAAAGTACAGGAATTGAGCAGATAGAGATAGAAAGCGAGAGAAAAGAATTATTCAGGTTGATTGTACTCTGGAGAACTTGAAAAAACCTCATATGATTGAATGAGATCATCTCCCACTTGTCTAAACTCTAGAGAATATAGGCTCAGTCTATGTAATCTTTGGGTCCATAAGGATGAAAGTAGACCATTCAGCCTGTCGAGTCTGTTCTGCCGCTCAATGAGGTCATGACTGATCTGATCATCCTTAACTCTACTTTCCTGCCTTCACTTTATAACTCTCGACTCCCTTACTGAGCAAAATAAATGCTTTGATTATACATAATGACTCAGCACCTCTGAGGTAAAGGAATTCCACAGATTCATATCCTCTGAGAGAAGAAGTTGTTCCTCATTTCTGTTTGAAATGAGACTCTGAGATTATACCCTCTGATCCTAGACTTTCCCACAAGGGGAACCAATTTCTCCACATATACCCTTTCAAGCCCCCCCTTAGGATCTTATATGTTTCAATAAGATCATCCCTTCTAAACTCACCACTTACAGGACTATCCTTTCATCCAGAAATTAGCTTGGTGAACCTTCGTTGCACCCGCACTTAAGCAAATATACCTTTCCTTTGGCATGTGGATAAAAAAACATAAAACAGTGGTATAGATATAATGCAGTGTGGAGCTGGAGGAACACAGCCAGTCAGGCAGCATCAGAGGAGCAGGAAAGTTGACATTTTGGGTTGGGATCCTAGTTGAGAGATGAAGTCCCGACCTAAATCGTCAACTTTCCTGCTCACCTGATGCTGCTTGGCCCGTTGTGTTCCTCCAGCTCCACACTGTGTTGTCTTTGACTCCAGCATCTGCAGTTCTTGCTATCTCACAGTGATACAAATGTTGTCTCACCAAGGCACTACGTAATTGCAGTAAAGCATTTTTACTCCAATGTTCAAGTCCCCTTGTAATAAAGGAGAACACAACATTTGGCTTAATTGCTTGCTGCACCTGCAAAGCTTATTTTCAATTATGTGTGAACGCTTTGAATTTCAGCACTTCCAAGCCTCTCATGATTTAAGAGATAGACTGTACTTCTGCTTTTCCCACCAAAATGAATTGCCTTACACTTCTCCACATTGTATTGTGTCTGTCAATTTATGGCCTATTCATAATGCAAATCCAACTTCTTTTCAAACGACTCCTCACATCTCACCTTGCTGCCTAATTCTACACCATCTGAAAACATTGAGATATTACATTAAGATCCCCACAACCATATCACCGATATTGATTATGTATAACTAAGGCCCAAACATTGAATCTTATGGACCCTCACTATTAACGGCCTGCATTCTAAAAATGGGTGGCACAGTGGCTCAGTGGTTCGCACTGCAGCCTCACAGCACCAGGGGCTCAGGTTCGATTCCAAACTTGTGTCGGGGTGAGTGTTTTCTGTGTGTCTGCGTGGGCTTCCTCCCACAGCACAAAGATGTGCAGGTTAGGTGGATTGGCCATGCTAAATTGCCCATAGTGTCCAGGGATGTATGTGGAGTTGCAGGGACTGTGTGGGGTGGTCTTTGGAAGGGTGATCTGGAGTCAATGGACCGAATGGCCTGTTTCCACATTGTTGGGCACTATGACTCCTGTGGGGGAAATGTTGATCACCGAAAGTCTAGGACTACATTACAAACCCCTGCAAGCATCCTGGCCTCACTGAGCTGTTTGATATCAGCCTAGCATTCATTATAGAAATGTCAGCAACAAGATATTGAAACTAGGACAAAGGCTTTATTTACATTTCATTGATATCTGGAGCTTTTACTTTCTTTTTCAAAGGCTATAGATTTAAATAACTTCATATCAGGACAGTCATATAGCTCTTACCCACACCTCAAAAATCTGTTGCCTACTCCACTGTTTAATGACTGCTGTAGTCATGGGTTACAGTCCTTATCACAACCAAAACATTTGAACTCAAATGGTCCGCATCAGCTTGGGTTTCCCTTATCTGCATTTTCCATCTTCCGTTGAGAAAATTTGGATCTCTCAGAAATGAGGACAGAGTTGTGACTTCCGCATCCACCATTTTGGAAGCTCTGTGGATCTCCACAACTCTCTGGAAATCCTGGCCCTTATCTTTAATTTCTGGAGATTGCTGTTAGAATCAAAATCTGTAGTTTGTGTCACACGGGCGTGAATCCAAGATGGCGCCGACACCACGCGACTCCTTGCAAGCTCCCTATAGCAGATCTAATTTTAACATTTCTTGCAACAGCTCTACATTTATAAGCTGAAATTCTCTTCCTACAATCTGCCTGTACTGGTGGTAAACAAAGCTTTTCACTGTACTCTGGCACAGGTGACAGTAAATCAATCAATTGATGTAGATAGGCTGGCTAAGAATGTTTTTAGCATGCTTGTCTTCATTGCTCAGGAATTGGGACATCACGTTGAGATTGTACAGGACATTGGTGAGACCTTCTCTGGCGCACTGTGTCCAGTTCTTGCTGCCCTGTTATAGGAAGGATATTGTGAAGCTGGAGATGGTTCAGAAAAGATTTACCAGGGTGTTTGCTGGGAATGGAATGAATAGACTGGGACTTCTTTCACTGCAGCATAGGAGGTTGAGAGATGATCTTATTGAGGTTTATAAAACAATGAGGGATATAGATAAGATGCGGGGCAGGTGACTTTTCCTGACGGTTGAAGATTTCAACACTGGGGTGGGGGGGGCATATTCTTAAGGTGAGAGGAGAAAGATTTAAGAAAAGATATCAGGGGAAACGTTTTTTTTGGTAGTGCGTGGTATGCATGTGAAATTAACTTCCAGAGGAACTGATGGATGCGGGTACAGTTAGAATATTTAAAAGGCATTTAGGTAAGTACATGAATAGGAAATATTTGGAAGGATTTGGGCCAAGCAGGCAGGTGGGACTAGTTTAGCTTGGGATTATTGTTGGCACAGACTGGTTGGACCGAAGGACCTGTTTCCGTGCTGCATGACTCTATGACTCTATAACCACACTACTGCCCCCTATTAACTCCAGATGCCTTGAGAATTGAGGTTCTTGCAAATAAGGAGTTTGGGAATAAACACAGGCTTTGATATTGACACTGGAGTATTCAGACAGACTTTATTTTGCATGTTTCTCCATAAACCATTGATCTGGTATCCTTCAGTTAATTACATCACCGTACATAAATACAAGTTAAAATCACCATTGCCATTAATCAGCATGTTTCTGTGGGAAATGAGAAGAATCTTTTATGATCTTTTTTTACCATCTAAAAGTTGGCATGATTATCCATCCAAACAAAATATCGCCCTGGGATTCTAGGAGCTCAAGTAGCTAAGATTTAGCTAACATGCTAAGCGAAGCATTTCCTTCGATCTGTTCCCACCTTAGTTCTGGTCTGCCAATCGAAGAGAGGATATGCTTGTCATAGAGGGAGTGCAGCAGAGGTTCACTTGGTGGATTCAGGGGATAGCAGGACCAATCTATGAGGAAGCAGTGGTTTGACAGGGCCTGTACTCAGTAGAGCTTGGAATGATGAGGGGCGATCTGATTGAAATGTCTAAAATTCTAACTGGTCAGACTGGAGTCAGGGGAGATGTCTCCCCTGGGTGGGCAGTCAAGAACCTAGGAGCTCTGTGGTGCAGTGTTAGTGACTTTGCTCTGGGCACTAGCAGGCCCAGGTTCAAATCCCTTCTCTTCTAAAGGTGTGTAATAACAGGTTGTTTCGGAAATATTGGTCAAATTTAAAATAAAAATGTGGAGCATCCGTGACAAAGCTGGTTGGGGCGGCACGGTAGCTCAGAGGTCAGCACTGCAGCCTCACAGCACCAGGGATCCAGGTTTGATTCCACCCTCAGGCTGTGTGGAGATTGCACATTCTCCCCGTGTCTGCGTGTGTTTCCTCTGGGTGCTCTGGTTTCCTCGCACAGTCCAAAGATGTGCAGGTTAGGGTGGATTGGCCATGCTAAATTGCCTGTAGTGTTTAGGGATGTGTAGATCTAGGTGAGCTATGGGGAGATGGGTCTGGGTGGCATGCTGTGAGAGTCAGTGTGGACTTGTTTGCCCAAAGGGCCTGCTTCCACACTGTAGGGATTATAAAAGAAACCAGGAACCCAGTCTCAGGGTATGGGGTTGACAGTTTAGGACCAAGATGAGGAACAGCTTCTTCCGTCGTAGGAAAGTGTAACTATGGAATTCACTACCACAAAAGGAAGTTGAGACCAAGTCACCGAATATATGCAAGAAAGAGATAGATAGACTTTTAAAGTTTAAAGGGGGTGTATGGGGTGAGTCCGGGCATTGAGACAGAGGATCAGCCATATTGACTAGTGGAGCAGGATCAATGTGCTGAATAGCCGACTCCTGCTCCTAGATTCAATGCTTTGATGTTGAATGGCTCAGTGGCGAGCACTGCTACCTCACAGCAACAGGGACCCAGGTTCATAGAACATTACAGCACAGTACAGGCCCTTCCGCCCTCGATTTTGTGCCGACCTGTCATACCGATCTCAAGCCCATCTAACCTACACTATTCCATGTACATCCATATGCTTATCCAATGACGACTTAAATGTACCTAAAGTTGGCGAATCTACTACCATTGCAGGCAAAGCGTTCCATTCCCTTACTACTCTCTGAGTAAAGAAACTATCTCTGACATCTGTCCTATATCTTTCACCCCTCAATTTAAAGCTATGCCCCCTCGTGCTCGCCGTCACCATCCTAGGAAAAATGCTCTCCCTATCCACCCTATCTAACCCTCTAATTAGTTTATATGTTCCTCGTAAGACCTTCCCTCCATACCAGGCAACATCCCAGTAAATCTCCTCTTCACCCTTTCCAAAGCTTCCACATCCTTCTTATAATGCGGTGACCAGAACTGTACACAATACTCCAAGTGCGGCCGCACCAGAGTTTTGTACAGCTTCACCATAACCTCTTGGTTCCGGAACTCGATCCCTCTATTAATAAAAGCTAAAACACTGTATGCCTTCTTAACAGCCCTGTCAACCTGGGTGGCAACTTTCGAGGATCTGTGTACATGGACACCGAGATCTCTCTGCTCATCTAAGCTACTAAGAATCTTACCATTAGCCCTGTACTTTGCCTTCTGGTTACTCCTACCAAAGTGCATCACCTCACACTTGTCTGCATTAAACTCCATTTGCCACCTCTCAGCCCAGCTCTGCAGCTTACCTCTGTCTCTCTGCAACCTACAGCATTCTTCGTCACTATATATTCCACCCTCTGGTCACTGCCTGTGTGGAGTTTGCCTGTTCTGCATGGGTTTCCTCCGGGTGCTCCCGTTTCTTCCCACAGTCCAAAGAGGTGCAGGTAAGATTGATTGGCGATGGGAAATGCAGAGATGGGGCTAGGGCATGCGTCCGGGTGGAAAGCCCTTTAGAAGGTCAGTATGGGCGGATGGCCTGCTTCTGCACTGTAGAAATGTAATGTTTGTCATCAGTGAGACGAAATGTTAAACCCGGGATCCTGCTTGTTTTTAGAAGGTGGATGTGACCGATCTCACCAGCATAACATTTTATTTATTCATTCACGGGATAAGGGTATCACTAGCCAGGCAGCATTTATTGCCCATCCCAAATTGCCCAGAGGGCAGTTATGAATCAACCACATTGCTGTGGGTCTGGAGTCACATGTAGGCCAGACCAGGCAGGACATTAGTGAACCGCATGGGTTTTTCTGACAATTGACAATAGATTCATTGTCATCACTAGCCTCTTGATTGCAGATTTTTTTAAAATTGAATTTTAATTCCACAATCTGCCATGGCAGGATTTGAACCCAGGTCCCCAGGACATTACCCGGATTAACAGTCCAGTGATAATACCACAAGGCGATTCTCGCTTCGTGGAGGATTCTTCCAACTATTATTTTCCCCCAAATCAAATTCATTCAATCAGAGATAATGAGAACTGCAGATGCTGGAGAATCCAAGATAACAAAGTGTGGAGCTGGATGAACACAGCAGGCCAAGCAGCATCTTAGGAGCACAAAAGCTTTTGTGCTCCTGAGATGCTGCTTGGCCTGCTGTGTTCATCCAACTCCACACTTTGTTATCTCAAATTCATTCATTGGTGGCTAGTCAGCTCTTACTATGTGTCAATTGGTCACTGTACGTATCTATGCGCCAACTGGGTCTGACCTTTGATAAACCCATCGGGTTCACTAACATCCTTTAGGGAAGGAATCTGCCATCTTTACCTGGTCTGGCCTACATGTGACTCCAGACCTACAGCATTGTGGTTGACTCTTAACTGCCCTCTGGGCAATTAGGGATGGGCAATAAATGCTGCCTTGCCAGTGATGCCCCTCATCCCGTGAATGAATAAAGAAAAAAAATGCATGTTTTCTGAAGAACGGTCAGGCCGTCCTGCTCCTCTGATGCTGCTTGGCCTGTTGCGCTCATCCAGCTCTACACCCTGTTACATCATGCTTTATCATTTTTTCTTTAACAGGGAATGGCCACTTGCTGCCCATCCCTAACTACCCTTGAAGTGGAATGGCTGACATGGCCACTTAGGAGCAGTTAGGAGATAACTGCATTAGCATAGGCCCAGAGGCACATGGAGGCCAGGCAGAGTAAAGATAGCAGATTTCCTTAAATAAAACAAAGACACATGGACTGCAGCGGTTCAAGAAGGCAGCTCACCACCGCAACCTCAAGGGCAACTAGGGATGGGCAAGAAAGGCTAACCTAGCCAGTCTCCCCATGGCCCACAACAGAATTAAAAATGCGGATGCTGGAGATATGAAGCCATCAAAAGCAGAAATTGCTGGAGAAACTTGGCAGGTTTGGCAGCATCTGTGGAGATACAGGAACAAACTTAACGTTTTGGGTCCAGTGATCTTTCTTCAAAACTAAAAACAGTTGGGAAAGACAGTAATGATGCCAGTAATGAGGGTGGGGTCTTGGGGGAAGGAGTGAGTGGGACTGATGTAGATCTACGTTTTGCCTCGCAAAAAGACCCTGAGCTACAAAAACAGAAGTTGCTGGAAACATTCAGGAGGTCTGGCGGCATCTGTGAAGAAAAAAAACGTTTCTGGTGCGGAGACCCTCCCCCAGACTGCTGCCTGCCACTTTCACCACCCTGTTCCCTGGCCAACATCGCTCTCTCTCTGGCTTGCTGCAGTGTTCCAGTGAATCTCAGTGTAAGCTGGAAGAACAATATCTCATTTTCCACTTGGGGACATTGCAGCCCTCCTCAGTTCAATAATTTTAGGGCGTAAACTGTCCATTGTCCCAGCCCCCAACCTCACTGACCAGGTGTTGTTACTTCACATTACACTCTACCTATTGTTACCCACTAACAGTCCCGATTAACAGCGATTACCCTCCCAGCCTGATCGTTAGCAACTCCTTTCTCTCTCTTTGGGGTCTTTGGGCTCTATCCTATCGTTTACTCCCTACCACATCCCTTTCCCTATTTCCTGCAGAAAAATCAACGCCTCCCCAGCTACCATCAGTTCTGAGGAAGGGTCACTGGACCCGAAATGTTAACTCTGATGTTTTTTTCTTCGTGAATGCTGCCAGACCTGTTGAGCTTTTCCAGCAGCTTCTGTCTTTGTTCTGAATGTAGATTTTGTGGATTTTATGGTGGTACAGACTCAATGGGCCAAGGGGCCTCTTCTGTGCTGGATGATGCTGTGATCCTAAATGAGGAGATGGAGTTGGGAAAAAGGGGGAAATAAAAGTAAGCAGATTTCCTTCTCTGAGATAATGGGAACTGCAGATGCTGGAGAATCCAAGACAACAAAATGTGAGGCTGGATGAACACAGCAGGCCCAGCAGCATCTCAGGAGCACAAAAGCTGACGCTTCGGGCCTAGACCCTTCATCAGAGAGGGGGATGGGGTGTGGGTTCTGGAATAAATAGGGAGAGAGGGGGAGGCGGACCGAAGATGGAGAGAAAGGAAGATAGGTGGAGAGAGTATAGGTGGGGAGGTAGGGAGGGGATTGGTCAGTCCAGGGAAGACGGACAGGTCAAGGAGGTGGGATGAGGTTAGTAGGTAGATGGGGGTGCGGCTTTGGGTGGGAGGAAGGGATGGGTGAGAGGAAGAACCGGTTAGGGAGGCAGAGACAGGTTGGACTGGTTTTGGGATGCAGTGGGTGGAGTGGAGGAGCTGGGCTGGTTGTGTGGTGCAGTGGGGGGAGGGGACGAACTGGGCTGGTTTAGGGATGCAGTTGGGGAAGGGGAGATTTTGAAATTGGTGAAGTCCACATTGATACCATTGGGCTGCAGGGTTCCCAAGCGGAATATGAGTTGCTGTTCCTGCAACCTTCAGGTGGCATCATTGTGGCACTGCAGGAGGCCCATGATGGACATGTCATCTGAAGAATGGGAGGGTGAATGGAAATGGTTTGCAACTGGGAGGTGCAGAAGTTTGTTGCGAACTGAGCGGAGGTGTTCTGCAAAGCGGTCTCCAAGCCTCCGCTTGGTTTCCCCAATGTAGAGGAAGCCACACCGGGTACAGTGGATGCAGTATACCACATTGGCAGATGTGCAGGTGAACCTCTGCTTAATGTGGAATGTCATCTTGGGGCATGGGATAGGGGTGAGGGGGGAGGTGTGGGGGCAAGTGTAGCATTTCCTGCAGTTGCAGGGGAAGGTGCCGGGTGTGGTGGGGTTGGAGGGCAGTGTGGAGTGAACAAGGGAGTCTGAGATGGTTGCCTGAGATGGAGACTGAGAGGTCCAGGAAGGTGAGGGATGTGCTGGAGGTGGCCCAGGTGAACTGAAGGTTGGGGTGGAAGGTGTTGGTGAAGTGGATGAACTGTTCGAGCTCCTCTGGGGAGCAAGAGGCGGCGCCGATACAGTCATCAATGTAACGGAGGAAGAGGTGGGGTTTGGGGCCTATGTAGGTGCGGAAGAGGGACTGTTCCACGTAACCTACAAAGAGGCAGGCATAGCTGGGGCCCATGCGGGTGCCCATGGTCACCCCCTTTGTCTGTAGGAAGTGGGAGGAATTGAAAGAGAAGTTGTTGAGGGTGAGGACGAGTTCGGCTAGACGGATGAGGGTGTTGGTGGAGGGGGACTGGTCGGGCCTGCGGGACAGGACGAAGCGGAGGGCCTTGAGGCCATCTGCATGCGGAATGCAGGTGTATAGGGACTGAACGTCCATGGTGAAGATGAGGTGTTGGGGGCCAGGGAATTGGAAGTCCTGGAGGAGGTGGAGGGCGTGGGTGGTGTCACGGACGTACGTGGGGAGTTCCTGGACCAAGGGGGAGAAAATGGAGTCCAGATAGGTGGAGATGAGTTCGGTGGGGCAGGAGCAGGCTGAGACGATTGGTCGATCAGGGCAGGCAGGTTTGTGGATTTTGGGAAGGAGATAGAAACGGGCCGTGCGGGGTTGTGGAATAATAAAGTTGGAGGCTGTTGGTGGCAGGTCCCCTGAGGTGATGAGGCCATGAATGGTGTGCTCGGGTGTGGGGCCATGATCGAGGGGGCGCTAGGAGGTGTTGTCGGTGAGTTGGCGTCTGGCCTCGGCGATGTAGAGGTCAGTGCGCCATACTACCACTGCGCCACCCTTGTCTGCGGGTTTGATGGTGAGGTTGGGGTTGGAGCGGAGGGAGCGGAGGGCTGCCCGTTCTGCAGGGGAGAGGTTGGAGTGGGTGAGAGCGGTGGAGAGGTTGAGGCGGTTAATGTCTCGACGGCAGTTGACCTGTCCGTCTTCCCTGGACTGACCTATCCCCTCCCTACCTCCCCACCTATACTCTCTCCACCTATCTTCTTTTCTCTCCATCTTCGGTCCGCCTCCCCCTCTCTCCCTATTTATTCCAGAACCCTCACCCCATCCCCCTCGCTGATGAAGGGTCTAGGCCCGAAACGTCAGCTTTTGTGCTCCTGAGATGCTGCTGGGCCTGCTGTGTTCATCCAGCCTCACATTTTGTTGTCTTAGATTTCCTTCTCTAACAGGCCAAAGTCACCATATACAGGAGTCAATTCCAGATAATATTAACAGAATTTTGATTTCAACCTCGTGCTCCCAGAGAGTTTGGGTTAACCATCAGCTGGAACTGCCACGCTGAGAAATCAGTAAGCGGGGTTTAAACTTGTAACCTTATGGGTTAACCAGAAGTTAGATGTGCAACTCACCAAGCCACAACATCAGTCAAGAGCTGAAAGTGTGAAAAGTTTAAAAGCATGAAGTGTTGTGGGCTCTCCCTACGGCATGATTAAACGTGACACAAATGAAAATTCTTTTGAGTTTCTTTTCACTGTCATTCTCTGGGAATCTCTTGAACTTTCTGTTTGATTTCCCCAAGGGCACCCAAGACAAAATTGACATATCAGGTTCTGGAAAGGGGATAAATCCAGGATTTCAGCCTTCGCTAGGGCACAGTTTGTCTCGTAACATTCTTTCATCTCGTTGAGGTTTGAATTATTAAATTAAATCTAAAGGCAGAAAGAAGTCATCTCCATCTTTTTTCAGCCCTCTTACTCTCTGTTTTCCTTTCATCCAAACTGAGCTTCTTGTACTTCCCTCAATCCCCCTGTGCCACTGCCGATGTCTGTTCTTGCAGCTATCTAGCCTCCTAACTTTCTCAATCTCATGGCTTCTCTCCCTCCTGCTTTAAGAAGCACCTTAAAAAATATATCTGACCTATATCCCCCTAAACCCTTCCCTTTCACGCACCCATCCAGATGCCTTTTAACTCTTGTAATTGTGCCAGCCTCTACCACTTCTTCTGGCAGCTCATTCCATACACACATCACCCTCTGTGTGAAAAAGTTGCCCCTTCTGCCCCTTTCAAATTTACCCCTCTCACCTTAAACATATATCCTCTAATTTTGGACTCCCCTATACTGGGGAAAACACCTTGACTGTTCACCTATCCATGACCCTCATGATTTTATAAACCTCTATAAGGTCAGCCCTCATCCTCTGATGCTCCAGGGAACATAGCCCCTGCCTATTTAGGGTCCCCCTTTAGCTCAAACCCTCCAACTCTAGCAACATCCTTGTAAATCTCTTCTGAACGCTTCCAAGTTTAACAACATCTCTCCTACAGCAGGGAGACTAGAACTGAATGCAGTATTCCTAAAGTGGCCTAACCAATGTCCTGTACAGCCGCAACATGACCTCCCAACTCCTATAATCAATGCACTGACCAATAAAGGCAAGCGTACCAAACGCCTCCTTCATTACTCTGTCTACCTTCGTCCCATGTCTAGTTCAGCTGGTTCTTCATAATCCAGGAGCTAGCAAAGCTGAAGTCATTTTAGGTCCACAGGAATGCCCTCTCCTTAAGAGAGAGATTAACTGCTGGCAGTTTAACCTAAGGGCCACCATGCCCAAGGCCAGGAGCAAAGTTGCCAAAGTGGGACTTCAGCTGGTGCAGGAACGAAATGCACCCGCTTCGGGTCACTCTGCATTGCAAACCAGTCATCCAGCCAAGAGCTATATGAATGCAGGCTGGTTTGGTGGCATTAGAAGGCTTGGGATGTGAACAACGCAGAGTAAAACAGCAGTGTAAGTTGTGGTTGGGAGGCCATCCCACCTCCCACCTTGATTTCTCTCTGCAGTCTATATCCTGACTCAGTCAACCACTACTCCTGGGCTTGTTGATTGAATTTGACCCATGCTATAGTCTCCCGTGAGACCACAGTTTCGAATTTCTTACCCTTATTTTCAAAGCCCTCTATGACTGCTTCCCTTCACTGTCTCAATAACTTGTTACAATCCCTTGAGATCTCAACACTCCTCTAATTCTGGCCACTTGTGAAACATTGGAGCAAGTTGTGCCACCATTGCCAACCATGAGTCCTGAACTCTGGAATTTCCTCACTCAGCCTCTCCATGTTTTGAGTTTGTGTTCAATTTATTGCCGCCACATGTACCAAGATACAGTGAAAAGTGTTGTTTTGCATGCTGCACAGAGAGAAGTGCAGCAGGGTAGCAGAACAGAATGCACAATTCAGTGCGACAGCTGCAGAGAAGGTGCAGAGAGAGGGAGAGAGAGAGAGAGAGAGAGAGAAAACATTAACATTTGAGAGGTAGGCCCAAAAGTCAGATAACAAAGGGGGAGATGCTGTTCTTGAATCTATTCATACGTGTATTCAAGCATTTATACCGTCTGCCCAGAGAGACCTTTGAAGGTGTTAGCTGCTTTCCTAAGGCAATGGGAAGTATAGAATGGATGGAAGGCTGGTTTGTGTGATGGATTGGGCTGTGTTTGGAACTCTCTGCAGTTTCTTACTGTCTTGGGAAGAGCAGTTCCCGTATCAAGTCGCAACGCATCCATAGAACATAGAACATAGAACATTACAGCACAGTACAGGCCCTTCGGCCCTTGATGTTGTGCCGACCTGTCATATCGATCTCAAACCCACCTAACTTACACTATTCCATGTACGTCCATATGCTTATCCAATGACGACTTAAATGTACCTAAAGTTGGCGAATCTACTACCGTTGCAGGCAAAGCGTTCCATTCCCTTACTACTCTCTGAGTAAAGAAACTACCTCTGACATCTGTCCTATATCTTTCACCCCTCAATTTAAAGCTGTGCCCCCTCGTGCTCGCCGTCACCATCCTAGGAAAAAGGCTCTCCCTATCCACCCTATCTAACCCTCTCATTATTTTATATGTTTCAATTAAGTCACCTCTCAGCATTCTTCTCTCTAATGAAAACAGCCTCAAGTCCCTTAGCCTTTCCTCGTAAGACCTTCCCTCCATACCAGGCAACATCCTAGTAAATCTCCTCTGCACCCTTTCCAAAGCTTCCACATCCTCCTTATAATGCGGTGACCAGAACTGTACGCAATACTCCAAGTGCGGCCGCACCAGAGTTTTGTACAGCTTCACCATAACTTCTTGGTTCCGGAACTCGATCCCTCTATTAATAAAAGCTAAAACACTGTATGCCTTCTTAACAGCCCTGTCAACCTGGGTGGCAACTTTCAAGGATCTGTGTACATGGACACTGAGATCTCTCTGCGCATCTACACTACTAAGAATCTTACCATTAGCCCTGTACTTTGCCTTCTGGTTACTCCTACCAAAGCGCATCACCTCACACTTGTCTGCATTAAACTCCATTTGCCACCTCTCAGCTCAGCTCTGCAGCTTATCTATGTCTCTCTGCAACCTACAGCATCCTTCGTCACTATCCACAACTCCACCGGCCTTAGTGTTGTCTGCAAATTTACTAACCCATCCTTCTACGCCCTCATCCAGGTCATTTATAAAAATGACAACCAGTAGTGGACCCAATACCGACCCTTGTGGTACACCATCAGTAACTGGTCTCCAGGATGAACATTTTCCATCAACAACCACCCTCTGTCTCCTTTCAGCAAGCCAATTTCCGATCCAAACTGCTATACCTCCTACAATTCCATTCTTCCGCATTTTGTACAATAGCCTATTGTGGGGAACCTTATCGAACACCTTGCTGAAATCCATATACACCACATCAACCGGTTTACTCTCATCTACCTGTTTGGTCACCTTCTCAAAGAACTCAATAAGGTTTGTGAGGCACGAACTTCCCTTCACAAAACCGTGCTGACTATCCCTAATCAATTTATTCTTTTCTAGATAATTATAAATCCTAGCCCTTATAATGTTTTCCAACACTTTACCAACAACTGAGGTAAGGCTCACTGGTCTATAATTACCAGGGTTGTCTCTACTCCCCTTCTTGAACAGGGGAACCTCCAGTCATCTGGCACTATTCCTGTAGACAATGACGAGTTAAAGATCAATGCCAAAGGCTCGGCAATCTCCTCCCTGGCTTCCCAGCGGATCTGACCCAGGGGATTTATCTATCTTCACCTTCTGAAGGATTTCCAATACCTCCTCCGTGTGAACCTCAATCCCACCTAGTCTAGTAGCCTGTATCTCAGTATTCTCCTCGACAACATTGTCGTTTTCTAGAGTGAATACTGTTGAAAAATATTCATTTAGCACTTCCCCTATCTCATCTGACTCCACACACGACTTCTCACTACATCCTTGATTGGGCCTATTCTTGCTTTCGTCATTCTTTTATTCCTTAAATACTGATAGAAAGCCTTAGGGTTTACCCTGATCCTATCCGCCAACAACTTCTCATGTCTCCTCCTGGCTCTTCTGAGCTCTCTCTTTAGGTCTTTCCTGGCTACCTCGTAGCCCTCAAATGCCCTAACTGAGCCTTCACATCTCATCCTAACATAAGCTTTCTTCATCCTCTTGACCAGAGATTCCACCTCCTTCGTAAACCACGGCTCCCGCACTCAACAGCTTCCTCCCTGCCTGACAGGTACATATTTATCTAGGACACACAGGAGCTTTCCCTTGAATAAGCTCCACATTTCTAATGTGCCCATCCCCTGCAGTTTCCTTCCCCATCCTATGCTCCCTAAGTCTTGCCTAATCTCATTGTAGTTGCCTTTCCCCCAGCTATAACTCTTGCCCAGTGGTATACACCTATCCCTTTCCATCACTAAAGTAAACATAACAGAATTGTGATCGCTATCACCAAAGTGCTCACCTACTTCCAAATCTAACACCTGGCCAGGATCATTACCCAGTACCAAATCTAATGTGGCTTCGCCCCTTGTTGGCCTATCTCCATAATGTGTCAGGAAGCCCTCCTGCACACACTGGACAAAAACTGACCTATCTATAGTACTCGAACTATAGTGTTCCCAGTCAATATTTGGAAAGTTGAAGTCCCCCATGACAACTACCCTGTCTGTCTCACTCCTATCGAGAATCATCTTTGCTATCCTTTCCTCTACATCTCTCGAACTATTCGGAGGCCTATAGAAAACTCCCAACAGGGTGACCTCTCCTTTCCTGTTTCTAACGTCAGCCCATACTACTTCAGTTGACGAGTCCCCAAACATCCTTTCTGCAACTGTAATACTGTCCTTGACCAACAATGCCACACCTCCGCCCCTTTTACCATCTTCTCTGTTCTTACTGAAACATCTAAATCCCGGAACCTGCAACAACCATTCCTGTTCCTGCTCTATCCATGTCTCCAAAATGGCCACAACATCGAACTCCCAGGTCCAGACTGCAAGCTGTCTATCATGCATCTATAAAAATGGGTAAGAGTCCTCGTGGACATGCCAAATGTCCTTATCCTGAGGAAGTAGAGACTTCAATGTCCTTCCTTGACTTTAGTGTCAACGTGGGTGGACCAGGATAGATCGCTGGTGTTCGTCACTCACAGGAGCTTAATGTTCTCACCCATCTACCCCTCAGCACCATGAGCGCAGACAGCGATGTGAACTCAACTCCGCTCCCTGAAGTCAGTGACCAGCACCTCCATTTTTCTGACACTGATGTAGAGATTTGTTGTCTTTACACCATGTCACTAAATATTCAATCTAGTGAGTTTTGAAAGATTTGTAGCTCAGGTTGAGGTTCTGGATGTGAGTTTGCTCGCTGAGATGGAAGGTTCGTTTTCAGACGTTTCGTCACCATTCTAGGTAACATCATCAGTGAGCCTCCGACGAAGCACTGGTGTTGTGTCCCGCTTTCTATTTATCTGGTTAGGTTTCCTTGGAGGCTCACTGATGATGTTACCTAGAATGGTGATGAAACGTCTGAAAATGAACCTTCCAGCTCAGCGAGCAAACTCACATCCAGATATTCAATCTCTTTCCTGTACTCTGTCCCATCTGTCTCATCATTTCATGATGCCACGACCGTCGTCGGGCAGATTTCAAACAGATCTGCCCTACAATGATAGCGTTATCACCAAATATGTAAATGGTATTGGGGCAGATTTTGGCCCAACCCCCATGACTGTATAAGGAGTGTACAGTAGGGGGTTGAGAATGCAGCCTTGTGGGGCTCTGGTGTTGAGGATTACAGTGGAGAAGGTGTTGCTGCCTATCCTTACTGATTGTGGTCTCTGGAGGTCAAGGGCCCAGTTACAGAGTGGGGAGCTGAGACCTAAGTCACTGAGTTTGGAGTTGGGTTTGTTTGGAATTATGGTGTTGAAGGCTGAGCTGTCGTCAGTATGTCAGAGATAACAAAGTGTGGGACTGGATGAACACAGCAGGTCAAGCAGCATCTCAGGAGCATAAAAGCTGACATTTCGGGACTATACCCTTCTTCAGAAAAGGGGGAGGGGGAGAGGGTTCTGAAATAAATAGGGAGAGATGGGGAGGCGGACTGAAGATGGATAGAGGAGAAGATAGGTGCAGAGGAGAGTATGGGTGGGGAGGTAGGGAGGGGATAGGTCAGTCCAGGGAGGACGGACAGGTCAAAGGGGCGGGATGATGTTGGTAGGTGGGAATTGGAGGTGCGGTTTGAGGTGGGGGAGGGGATAGGTGAGAGGAAGAATAGGTTAGGGAGGCAGGGACGAGCTGGGCTGGTTTTGGGATGCAGTGGGGGGAGGGGGAGATTAAGAAGCTGGTGAAATCCACATTGATAGCATTAGGCTGCAGGGTTCCCAAGCTGAATACGAGTTGCTGATCCTGCATAAAGGTGGCATCAATCTGATTTAGAAGTCTTTGTTATCCAGTTGTTCCAAGGATGAGTGTAGTGCCAGGAAGATGGTGTCTACCATAGACCTGTTGGGCCAGTAGGCAAGTTGTAAATGATAAAGGTAATTTGATAGACTGGAGGTGACGTGAGCCATGACTAACCTCTCAAAACGCTTCATTATAATGGAGGTCAGAGCCACCAGGCAGTAGCCTCTGAGAGGCACTGCAGGGTTTTTCTTTGGCACTGGGATGATATCGGTCTTCGCGGTAAAAAGAAGCTGAAGATGTCTGTGAATACTCTGGCCAGCTGGTTCACACAGAATCTATCTCAACCTCCTCCTATAAATATTAGAACATCAGAAATAAAAGCAGTACAGGCCATTCAGCCCCTCAATCACACGCCACCATTCAATGATATCACTGCCAATCTTCTACCTCAAACTCAACATCTAAGATACTAATGTGGCCATCGATCCAGGCTTTATTGCCTGTCCCTAGCTGCCCCTTGAGTAGGTGATGGTGAGCTGCCTTCATGAACCGCTGCAGTCCACCTGCTGTAGGTTAATCCACAATCCTCTTAAGGAGGGAATTCCAAGGTTTTATTCGGCGACACTGTAAGAATGGAGATATATTTCCAAGTCAGGATGGTGAGTGGCTTCGCCAGCAACTTGCAGGGGGTGATGTTCCCATGCTAATTTAGTTCAGTGTCAAGTTTTACTCTATAACTCTCCAGTGAAATGCCGAGATATTTAGAGTTGTTCACCTTCTGGGACTATTCAGTGGAGTTCAGAAGAATGAAGGGGTTCTCATAGACGCCTTTAAAATTCCAACAGGACCAGACAGAGTAGACATAGGAAGGATGTTCCTGATGACTGGGGAGTCCCGAACCAGGGGTCCCAGTCCAAGGATGCAGAGTAGGCTGCTTAGGACTAAGATGAGGATAAATGTGAGTGGTAAGCCTGTAGAATTCTCTGTCACAAAAAGATATTTGAATCCAAAACATTGAATATTTTCAAGGACGGGATAGATATAGTCATTAGGGCTAAAGAGACAAGGGAATGGGGGGAATTCAGGAACAGGAGACAGAGCTAGATGAACATCCATGATCATTTTGAATGGTGGAGCAGGCTCGAAGAGCCAAAATGGCCTATTCCTGTTGTTATTTCCTTTGTTTTTATTTCGTTAAGCATTTAATTAACAAAATTAGGTAAAACAGCCCCTGATGATTATTGTAGCAAAAATTTAAACTAATGGTTAACAGTAATCTACATAAGGAAATGGGAGCTTATGTTTGTATTTACCTAAGGAGCCTGATTTAGATGTGTTTGTTATCCAGTTGTTCCAGGGATGAGTGTAGTGCCAGGGAGATGGTGTCTTGGTTTTGTCTTGGCAGGCAGAGCCTTGGTTTCGCATCTAGCCTGTGAAACGGCACCTCTGACAATGCAACTCCTTCTCATTACTGCCCTCAGTATTCCCAATGCAGTCTGACCAGAGCCTTATACTGCCTCAGCAGCACATTTCTGCTCTTGTATTCTAGCCCTCTTAAAATAGATGCTAATACTGCATTTGTGGTTCCAGCTGCCAGCTGAACCTGCATGTTAACCTTAAGAGAAGTTTGAACTAGGTCTCCCAATTCCTCTTGTGTTGCAGATTTCCAAAGCCGCTCTTCACTTAGAAATAGTGCATGCTTTTATTCTTGCATAACTTCATGCTTTCCCACATTGTACTCCGTCTGCCACTTCTGGGCCCACTCTCCAAGCTTGTCCAAGACCTGCTAGTTTTCTCAACACCGAGTGCACCATCTCTTATCCTTGTGCCACCTGCAAACTTACCAACAATGCCATCAGTCCCTGGATCCAGATTGTTGATGGATGGCATAAAATCAAAAGGGCCCCACTGACTTGGGAGGGGTGACAGTGATGATTTGGGTTGAAGGGAGGGCTGACAGTGCCTTCATAATGGAGGACATTGCTCAGGAGCACACGATGATGCTGAATCTCAGAGCACGTCACGCCTTGGCTAAAAGCCTGTGTCTAGGCTGCATGAAGTGTACAAGGGATAATGGGAACTGCAGATGCTGGAGAATTCCAAGATAATAAAATGTGAGGCTGGATGAACACAGCAGGCCAAGCAGCATCTCAGGAGCACAAAAGCTGACGTTTCGGGCCTAGACCCTTCATCAGAGAGGGGGATGGGGAGAGGGAACTGGAATAAATAGGGAGAGAGGGGGAGGCGGACCGAAGATGGAGAGTAAAGAAGATAGGTGGAGAGAGTGTAGGTGGGGAGGTAGGGAGGGGATAGGTCAGTCCAGGGAAGACGGACAGGTCAAGGAGGTGGGATGAGGTTAGTAGGTAGCTGGGGGTGTGGCTTGGGGTGGGAGGAAGGGATGGGTGAGAGGAAGAACAGGTTAGGGAGGCAGAGACAGGTTGGACTGGTTTTGGGATGCAGTGGGTGGAGGGGAAGAGCTGGGCTGGTTGTGTGGTGCATTGTGGGGAGGGGACGAACTGGGCTGGTTTTGGGATGCGGTGGGGGAAGGGGAGATTTTGAAGCTGGTGAAATCCACATTGATACCATTGGGCTGCAGGGTTCCCAAGCAGAATATGAGTTGCTGATCCTGCAACATTCGGGTGGCATCATTGTGGCACTGCAGGAGGCCCATGATGGACATGTCATCTAGAGAATGGGAGGGGGAGTGGAAATGGTTTGCGACAGGGAGGTGCAGTTGTTTGTTGCGAACTGAGCGAAGGTGTTCTGGACTTCACCAGTTTCAAAATCTCCCCTTCCCCTACTGCATCCCTAAACCAGCCCAGTTTGTCCCCTCCCCCCACTGCACCACACAACCAGCCCAGCTCTTCCCCTCCACCCACTGCATCCCAAAACCAGTCCAACCTGTCTCTGCCTCCCTAACCGGTTCTTCCTCTCACCCATCCCTTCCTCCCACCCCAAGCCGCACCCCCAGCTACCCACTAACCTCATCCCACCTCCTTGACCTGTCCGTCTTCCCTGGACTGACCTATCCCCTCCCTACCTCCCCACCTACACTCTCTCCACCTATCTTCTTTACTCTCCATCTTCGGTCCGCCTCCCCCTCTCTCCCTATTTATTCCAGTTCCCTCTCCCCATCCCCCTCTCTGATGAAGGGTCTAGGCCCGAAACGTCAGCTTTTGTGCTCCTGAGATGCTGCTTGGCCTGCTGTGTTCATCCAGCCTCACATTTTATTATCTTGAAGTGTACAAGGCACTGGTTTCGGTTGGCTCACAACACTCCTTACATTTTCTTGTAAAGCTTTTTCTCAGTGTTTACAGTCAATATGATTGCAATCAAAGCTGCATTAATTTTACTGCCACAGTTTTACTAGGTTGTTGAATGTGTTTTTTTTAGTTTTCTGAACTTGTTCCAGTCAAAATATTACTGCGAGTAAAGTGTCTGGATGCAATCTTCAGGGTAAGTGACACATGCATCTCATTGAAGTTAACAACTGAGCTCACAGGGAATGGGATCAATTTACCCCTAAACAACCATTCGCAGCTATGTTGCAAATCCATTGCACAAAACCATCGTCATCTTAGACAAAATAGCAATGATTGGTTGATGTTCCTCTGACAATTCAACCTGAAGGTCACAATGCTTTAGACATCTGGGTTTGATTTTTTGCACATCATTTGTGTTGCAAGACTACACTGCACTCACTATGTTTTGCTGTCCTCTACTTACTGAGATTTTGTGCATAAATTGAAATTCTGCACTAAATAGACTCTGTTTGTTGTCATAAATGGACTTGATTTTCTTTTAGAAATAAGCTTTTTCACACATAGAGACTGTTTGCTGTGGCAACTAGGCTTTGTTTCCTCTGAGCTGTGGATAACAACACAAGTCTCTCTCCATCTCCAACTCATTGGCTGACTCAGTAACATCGCTGTTAACTTTCAGTCCTGCGTGCATAAAGGCTGAGGAACAGAAATCCAACTTTTACAACAGCGCCAGCTGAATGTTGATCAGTTATACAACAGGGCCACATCCTGGCTTTCGGCTTCCGTCCAGTGGCCCTGCATGCCCAATCTGACTCAAACTGGCAGAATCAAATTCTCACCTTTGTGGGCTTGTCCTGTGTGCAACGCATTTGCAGGGTCTTGCTTCATTCATTAGCAGGTCTGTGCTGATTGTTCTTGGTTAAGGGCTGATCAGCAATGGGGATGAGCTAGCAGCATGACAGTGTCACTAGCCTAATAATGGTAGAATTCTGGGCTAATGTTCTGGGCACAAAGGTTCCAATTCTAACATCACCGATGGTGAAATCTCAATTTATTAAACTTGGGAATTCTAGTCCACTCAGCCATTGTAGTAAAAACCCAACTGGTTCGCCATTGTCGTTTAGGGAAAGAAATCTGCCATCCTTACCTGGGCTAGCCTACATGTGATGCTATAATCACAGTAATGTGATTGGCTCTCAACTATCCTCAATGCAAGAAGGATGTGATTACACGGAGGGGGAGAAGAGGAGATTCACCAGGTCATTGCCTGGAAAATTTAAGTTATAAGGAAAGGTTAGATAGGCTCAGGTTGTTTCCATTAGAAAAGAGAAGCCTGAGGGGCCATCTGAATGAGATGTACCAGCTTCTGACAGTCAAGGACAGAGTGGATACGGAGCAGCAGTTCCACTTGGTTGAAGGGCTATTCACAAGGGGACACAGGTTCAAGTTGAGGAGAAGGAGGTTTAGGGAAAATGTGACCCAGAGGCTGGTGATGGTCTGGAATGCCCTGCCTGGGAGAGTGGTACAGGCAAATTATCTCACATCCTTTTAAAAAGTACCTGGATGAGCACTTGGCATGTCAGAACATTCAAGGTTTTGGACCTAGTGCTAGTAAATGTGGTTAGTTGAAGGTCAGGTGCAGACTCGATGGGCTGAAGGGCCTCTTCTGCAACCTATGATTCTACAATTCTATGATTCTCTGGGGCTTGTTATACAGCCAACCTGAGATATGACTTTTTGTTTCAGTTCAGGAATGTTGACACTTCCGATGGCTCTGCTTGTCTGACCCCATTCAAACAGGTGGAATGAAATTCTCCTCTTTGGCAGCTTGCTCCAAATGAGGCACATTCGTAAGATTCTTGGGGATGGAAGCAATTGCTGGCCTTTGCTAATGTCCCGTGGAGTGGATTTGTTTAATAAAGCAAATCTGACCCAGAGAGTGGAGCAGGACATGAAATAATGTGGCAGTGGTGAGTGCTTGTCTCAGGTGGGAACCAGGACAGAGCTGATGGAGTTTTGTCATGCATTGTAATTGCCCAAGGCTGACCCTTGGATGGTACGATTATCTGCGCTGTACTTGCCTCTGGTAGGCCAACATGGTGCTATATCTGACTCCAAGGGGATGAGTTTGTACTTTACCTAATGCAGACCTGCTCAATAGTGTTATATCTGACGCTGGGAAGGCTAGTTTGTACTGTACCTAACCCAGACGTGCTCGCTATACAGTGCTACGTCTGACCTTGAGAGGTCCAAATGAATTTGAAAATATTTGCTGGTGCTATGTTCAGTGTCCTGGCTAAAATTTATCCATCAAACTATTTAGACATAGTCATTGATGATAATGCTGAGACATTCATTCACAGAATCTGTATGTTGCTGGATGTGCATGAATTGACCATCCCTAATTGCTCACAGGGCGGTTAAGGGTCAATTACACTGTTGTGACCTTGGAGTCACATGTCAACCAAATCAGATAAAGATGGAAGATTTCCTTCCCAAATGGACAGTACTGAATCTAGTGGGCTTTTCTGATGTTTGACAATGATTCCAAGATCATCATTAGACTGTGAATCCCAGCTTCCACGTTGCAATGTACCGATGGATTACAGTGTTCCCACATCAGAACAGTTACTGGATTTCAAAAGCTCTTCAGGGTTGGCGATGGTGGTGAGATTATGCAGTATTCAATGGATGGTGGTGAAGGGGTATTCACTGGCATTATTTTGAGGAGCACTCCTTTCCTCTTCTTTGCAATAGAATCACAGGAGAATAGTGAATTGTGAGGATTTCACAGAGTGACTTCAAAGAGAACATGGACAAGTTGGTCAAATGAACAGACAGTTGGCAGATAAAATTCAACATTGCTGTAAAAGCTCAGCTAGTCTGGCAGCATCTGTGGAGGAGAAAACAGAGTGAACGTTTCGGGTCCGGTGACCCTTCCTCAGTTCAGAACTGGACCTGAAACCATCATCTCCAACACCATTCATGACCTCATCACCTCAGGGGACCTCCCCACCCACAGCCTCCAACCTTACTATTCGCCAACACCGCGCGGCCTGTTTCTATCTCCTTCCCGAAATCCACAAACCTGCCTGCCCTGGTCAACACATTGTCTCAGCCTGTTCCTGCCCCACCGAACTCATCTCTGCCTATCTGGACTCCATTTTCTCCCCTTTGGTCCAGGAAGTCCCTACCAACGTCCATGACACCACCCACGCCCTCCATCTCCTCCAGAACTTACAATTCCCTGGCCCCCAACACCTCACTTTCACCATGGACATCCAGTCCCTATACACCAGTATTCCGCATGCAGATGGCCTTAAGGCCCTCCGCTTCTTCCTGTCCCGCAGGCCCGACCAGTTCCCCCTCCACCGACACCCTCATCCGCCTAGCCGACCTCGTCCTCACCCTCAACAACTTCTCTTTCAATTCCTCCCACTTCCTACAGACAAAGGGGGTGGCCATGGGCACCCGCATGGGCCCCAGCTATGCCTGCTCCTTTGTAGGTTATGTGGAACAGTCCCTCTTCCGCACCCACACAGGCCCCAAACCCCACCTCTTCCTCCATTATACTGATGACTGTATCGGCGCTGCCTCTTGTTCCCCAGAAGAGCTCGAACAGTTCATCCGCTTCACCAACACCTTCCACCCCAACCTCAAGTTCACCTGGGCCATCTCCAACATATCCCTTACCTTCCTGGACCTCTCAGTCTCCATCTCAGGCAACCAGCTTGTAACTGATGTCCATTTCAAGCCCACCGACTCCCACAGCTACTAGAATACACCTCCTCCCACCCACCCTCCTACAAAAATTCCATCCCCTCTTCCCAATTCCTCCACCTCCGCCGCATATGCTCCCACGATGAGGCATTCCACTCCCGCACATCACAGATGTCCAAGTTCTTCAAGGACTGCAACTTGCCCCCCACAGTGGTCGAGAACGCCCTTGACCGCGTCTCCCGCATTTCCCGCAACACATCCCTCACACCCTGCCCCTGCCACAACCGCCCAAAGAGGAACCCCTCGTTCTCACACACCACCCCACCAACCTCCGGATACAACGCATCATCCTCCGACACTTCCGCCATCTACAATCTGACCCCACCACCCAAGACATTTTTCCATCCCCACCCCTGTCTGCTTTCCGGAGAGACCACTCTCTCTGTGACTCCCTTGTTCACTCCACACTGCCCTCCAACCCCACCACACTCAGCACCTTCCCCTGCAACCGCAGGAAGTGCTATACTTGCCCCCACACCTCCTCCCTCACCCCCATCCCAGGCCCCAAGATGACTTTCCATATTAAGCAGAGGTTCACCTGAACAGCTGCCAATGTGGTATACTGTATCCATTGTACCCGGTGTGGCTTCCTCTATATTGGGGAAACCAAGCGGAGGCTTGGGGATCGCTTTGCAGAACACTTCAGCTCGGTTCACAATAAACAACTGCACCTCCCAGTCGCAAACCATTTCCACTCCCCCTCCCATTCTTTAGAGGGCATGTCCATCATGGGCCTCCTGCAGTGCCACAATGATGCCACCCGAAGGTTGCAGGAACAGCAACTCATATTCCGCTTGCGAACCCTGCAGCCCAACGGTATCAACGTGGACTTCACCAGCTTCAAAATCTCCCCTTCCCCCACCGCATCCCAAAACCAGCCCAGTTTGTCCCCTCCCCCCACTGCATCACACAAGCAGCCCAGCTCTTCCCCTCTCCCCACAGCATCCCAAAACCAGTCCAGCCTGTCTCTGACTCCCTAACCTGTTCTTCCTCTCACCCATCTCTTCCTCCCACCCCAAGCTGCACCTCCATTTCCTACCTACTAACCTCATCCCACCTCCTTGACCTGCCCGTCTTCCCTGGACTGACCTATCCCCTCCCTACCTCCCCACCTATACTCTCCTCTCCACGTATCTTCTTTTCTCTCCATCTTCGGTGTGCCTCCCCCTCTCTCCCTATTTATTTCAGAACCCTCTTCCCATCCCCCTTTTCTGATGAAGGGTCTAGGCCCGAAACATCAGCTTTTGTGCTCCTGAGATGCTGCTGGGCCTGCTGTGTTCATCCAGCTTCACACTTTATTATCTTGGATTCTCCAGCATCTGCAGTTCCCATTATCTCTGAAGCGGTAACTCTGTTTTCTCCTCCACAGATGCTGCCAGACCTGCTGAGCTTTTCCAGCAACTTTGTTTTTGTTCCTGATTTACAGCATCCACAGTTCTTTTGGTTTTTTTTAGATAAAATTCAATGCCCAGAAATTTGAGGTAATGCAGTTTTGGTAGGAGAAACACAGAGAGACAATACAGGCTTGCCAGCATCACTTTGAGGGTCATGCAGGAGCAGTGTTCACATGCATAATTTCCTGAAGAAAGCCAGGCATATTGAAACAGTGTCAGAGATAATGGGAACTGCAGATGCTGGAGATTCCAAGATAATAAAATGTGAGGCTGGATGAACACAGCAGGCCAAGCAGCATCTCAGGAGCACAAAAGCTGACGTTTCGGGCCTCTGATGAAGGGTCCAGGCCCGAAACGTCAGCTTTTGTGCTCCTGAGATGCTGCTTGGCCTGCTGTGTTCATCCAGCCTCACATTTTATTATATTGAAACAGTGGTTGAGGCGGTTTATAGGATCCTTGGGTTTATAAATAGAAGCTCAGGGTATAAAAGAAAGGAAGTGATGCTCCATCTCTACAAACCGTTAGTCAGACCACATCGGGAGTATTGTGTTCAATTCCGGGCTCCTAATTTATGGAATGATGTTAAAGCCCTGGAGAGAGTGCAAAGGCAATTTACTAAAATGACACTCGGGATTAGGGATTTTAGGCATAAGGAAAGATTAGAGAGATGAGGTTTATCCTCCTTGGAGCAGAGATTAAGGGATGACTTTATTGATGTGTTCAAAATTCTGAACAGTTTTGACAGGGTAAAGAAGGATATTCTGTTTCCACTATGTCAGTAATTAGGGGTTACAGTTGCCTACTAGATAGACAACACCAACAGCACACTCCAACACACTGGCCACACTACTCTATGTCAAGAACATATCAGAACTGATGAGACTCCTGCAGCGACTAGGAATGATGATAGCACACAACCCTACAGCCACACTATGGCAAACACTCACAAGGACCAAAGACCCCATGCCCATGATATGCAGGGCCAATATATATACAAAATACCTTGCAATGAATGCAACGAACAACACATCAGCCAGACTGGAAGGAAACTAGCCATCAGGATACATGAACATCAGCTCGCAGCAAAACAAGACGACAAACTTACCCTTAACTCAGTGCACTCGGACAATGAAGGCCATCAATTTAAGTGGGACAATGTGACCATCCCAGCTCAAGCCAACCAACCACAGACACACACGGGAATTCCTAGAGGCCTGGTTTCCAACCCGTAAGGCAATCAACAAACATGTGGTATGAGACCGCATATACAAACCCACGCAGAGCAGAACCGGAAATGGCACAACCCAACTTAACAGAACAGATCGTATAAATACCAAGCGGAGTAGAACAACATCGCTTCATCAGAGGCCGCACTGATGATGTTACCTAGCATGGTGATGAAGTGTTTCTATGATAACCAGCCAGCTCAGCAAGCCAGCCAACAACCTCAATTTCAAACCAGGATACATGAACATTAACTAGCCACAAAAACACATGACCCACTATCACTAGTGTCCTTACATACCGATGAGGAAGGACACCACTTCGATTGGGACAACACATCCATCCTAGGACAAGCCAAACAGAGACACGCACGAGAATTCCTAGAAGCATGGCGTTCCAACCGGATCTCCATCAACAAACACATTGATTTGGAGCCCATCTACCACCCTCCGAGAAAAAGAGCAGGAAATGACATCACCAACACAGGAAATGACATCAACACAGGAAATGCCATCACCAACCCAAGGAAACCTAAACATATAAATAGAAAGCAGGACATAACACCAGTGCTTTACCGGAGGTTCACTGATGATGTTACCTAGAATGGTGACGAAACATCTGAAAACGAACCTTCCAGCTCAGCGAGCAAACTCACATCCAGAACCTCAACCTGAGCTACAAATCTTCTCAAAACTCGCTACCTCAATTTCAAGATTCTCAGCAAGACAGCTGGGAGTGAGATGCGGAGAAACTTCTTCACTCAGAGAGTTGCTTGGATTTAGAATGTGTTGCCTGGGAGAATCATGGAGGCGAATTCTATCGGAGGCTTCAAAAGAGACTTGGATATGTATTTGAAAGGGATGAATTTAGAGAGTTGTGGAGATAGGGCTGGAGAGTGGGACCAGCTGGGTAGCTCTTTCAGGAGCTGCTACACACACCATGGGTTGAACGTTCTCCTTCCATACTGTTGAATTCTATGATTTTACATTTACCTCAGAATGACTAACGGGTCTCAGCTGAATGTGTCATCCAAAAGATTGGAACCTTTGACTGTGTGCACTGGGGTGTCAGTCTGGATTTCACCAGCACAGAACTTGAACCTTCTGACTCAAAAGCTACTCACCCGGTCAGAACTGACACACCAAACATCTGGCTCAGTTCTTACAAAGATCCCAACAATGTGGGGCACCTCAACCCCCGTCTCCTCCCAGCTCCTACTGCAATCTGTTAAGATACAAGCATGGGATGAGGAGTCTCTAATATCATTCATCTTACGTTCCACCTCAAATTTTCCACAACCCTGAGGAAGGTGTTCCACATTCCTGGTCTTGTCCCTCTCTGTCTTATTCCCAAGGAAATATCCTGCCAAGGCAATTTTAAGAGGACAGCTTGACACTAACAATGCTTGCACGAAGGCAATCTGGAACCATGCTTTATGAATCAGAAACATAGCAACCTGGCAAAGTGCTAATGGAAAAGTATCATATTGCAAAAACATTTTGCTCCATTATTAAAATACATTACTATGCAATATACAGATTTTCTAGGAAGATCCCAGCCGCAATTCTGGATATTGCATGGAAATATGCTCATTATTCAAGGGATTGATAATCCCCAAAGTATTTGCCTGCACACCATCGGTTTATAGATGGAAAAGTTTGAAAATAAACATCTGGGGAAGTATAAAGCAATTGTTTTGTGGCATGAATTTATCTGGATTACAAGTCAAGACTGAGGGAGCTGCCGTTTGTTTGAAATCTTTTCCTGAGATTTGGGCATCACAAGTATTTATTAGCGCTCCCTGTATTTCCCTTCAGAAGGTGGTGGTGGACATAGGAACATAGAAAATAGAAACAGAAATAGACCATTCAGCCCTTCAAGCCTCCCTGGCATTCAATATCATCATGGTTGAGCATCCAACTCAGACCCTTATTCCCACTTACCCCCATATCCCATGGTCTAGGGAGAGGCAATAGCCTGATAGTATTATCACTGAACTGTTAATCCAGTGAGCCAGATAATGTTCCGGTGAACCGGGTTCAAATCCTGCTGCAGCAGATGGTAGAATTTGAATTCAATAAAATTGCCTGGAATTAAGAGTCTAATGATGCGTATAAATCCATTGTCAATTGTTGGAAAAAACCCATCTGGTTCATTCCTGCCCTTTAGCGAGGGAAACTGCTATCCTTACCTGGTCTGGCCTACACGTGACTCCAGACCCGTAACAAGGTGGTTGACTTTGAACTGCACTTTGAGCAATTAAGGATGGGCAATAAATGCTGGCCTGACCAACGGTGCCCTCATCCCGTTAATGAATAGGGATCTCTTCACCCCTAAGAACTATGTGTAACTCATTCTTAAAAACATTCCATGTATATTCATTTGTTAAACTATTCCAGTTTGCATGACAAACGTTTTTGGTCCTAATGTTTGAATTATTTTAGCCATTGAGAAGACAATTAAGAGTTAATCAACTATGTTGGTGAGAGACAGAAATCCAAAGGAAGGGACAGAACAAGTTAGGATGCCAAAGCGCCTTCCTAAATGGACATTGATCCAGATTTTTTAAAAAAGAATTCTAAGTCTTCCCATCTCTCCTGGGATTTGAACTCATTTCCCATAGACTATTAACCTAATAACATAATTTCTAAATGACAGAGTTATGCACTCAGGTCACAGATTTAAGCAGATGCTTTGTCATAGACCTCAATGTTGACAGAATATTGGTGAAGTCTCTGGATAATGATACCAGCAATATTTTAATATAAATTACAGAGCCATGCTACCAAAGCATTCTTGTTAAATTGCCACCAATCTGATATTTCCTGCATAGCATCACATCCATGCATCATCCATTGACTCCACCTATACTCCCTGCTCCTGGCTGCAATCTCTTCTACCTCTTCCATCCGGCAGAAGATGCAAAAACTTAAACACACATACCAACAGATTCAAGAACAGCTTCTTCGCTGCTGCTTTTAGATTTCTGTATAGACCTCTCAAATTTCAAATTTAATGTTGATCTTGTTCTTTGTGCACCTTCTCTGGTAACATTGTATTCCTCATTATGTTCTATTACCCTAATATACTTTGTAGAGAATGATCTACCTGTACTGCAAGCAAAACAAAACTTTTCACTATATCTAGGTACATGTGACTATATAAAAAGCAAATCAAAATAAAAAAAGTCCTGCTTTTGATAACACTACAAGCTATTTCTTCATTTTTCTGCTTATTCTTAAGGTAATAACTCTTTTAACTCTGATTATTTTACTACTTTGTGCCTGAGTCTTTTTGTACCTAGGTACCTTCGTAACTGAGATGATGCCATGTGAAGGGACATTTCACTGTACTTTTTACTGTAGTCCTGTACTTCTGTACTTGAGCACACATGAGAATAAAATCTAAATTGAAATCTAAACAGACAACAAAATCTTAGTGTGTGAATGCACGTTGCAATGCTCAATAATTAGTGGATGATCTTTTAGGAGTTTTGTTTTCTGCAAGTGCCTGCATACTGGGATTCTGTACAGAAACTAAATATCAGTTTGGACATTTTGTTGGATGAGGTGTTGCTTGGCACAAGTTATTAGCTCCCAATTTCAGGAATGCCTTTATGTTAAAATTCTCTTCCCTGTTTTCAAATCCACCTGTGGCCTCTCCCCTCCCTTTTTCTCCCCTCCAAGCTGCCTGCACGCCTCCCTCCTTCTCTTTGGCACGCCTGCTTTTCATCCTTCCATCACTGCCTGCCGTTCCTTCAGCTGTCCACAGGTTAAGTTATCGAGTTCTTTCTCTGAGCCTTCTCTGCTCCTTTAAGACACTCAAAGCCTATTTATTTGACCAAGATGCTTTCAATATGGTTTCTGGGTAAAACATGCACTGCTGTATAAAGGGGAAGGCAATGGCTGAAGGCTGTTATCACTGGACAATAATTCCAGACAGCCCAGATAATGTCGCGGGGACCTGGGTTTGAATCTTGCTGTGGCAGATGGCGGATTTTGAATTCACTTTAAATCAAAGTCTGGAATTAAGATTCTGAGGATGATTGCCAAACTGTGATTAGGAAAAACCCACCTGATTCATTTCTGTCCTTCAGGGAAGGAAATCTACTATCTTTACCTGGACTGGCCTACATGTTAACCCAGACCCACAGCGATGTGGTTGACTCTTAACTGACCTCTGGGGTAATTAAGGATGGGCAATAAATGCTGGCACAGACAGCGATGCCCCACAACCTTTTAAAAATGGTCTGAGTGTTCTTTACATATTAGCCTTGTAAAGTATGCCGTGAAGAATGACTTATTTTGTGTCATATGCCTTAACCTTTATCAGCAGCACTAACTGCATACACCATTATAAAATCCCAGCTCTGAAAAATGTCTGGGTTCTGTGCCTACTAACTATCTAAAACAAAGACTGAGTAGATACTTGCAGGCATTGCGACTGAAGCTAGCACTTTAAATTAGAATGTCATGTGTCATGATCTCATTTAATTGTCTGCTTTGAGAATCTATGCAATAATACAACAGCATTTGTCCGAATATGTATTTGCCTGGCTCAGCATCAAGCTTCGTATATGACTGCCCCTCATCCCTGAAACTGTGCTTGTGAATCTTTTATGCTTTTTTTAACAATGCATTCACATTCTTTTCCTAAATTCTGATGTGCAGAAATGAACGCGACACCCCAGCTAAAGGTGAAGCAATGCTTTTTAAAGTCTCATCGTAGCTTCTTTTATTCATTCATGGGAAGCGAACAGTACTGGTCAGGCCAGTAATTCTCGCCCATCCCTAACTGCCCACAAGGGAGTTAAGGCTCAACTACATTATATGGAACATAGAACATAGAACATTACAGCACAGTACAGGCCCTTCGGCCCTCGATGTTGTGCCAACCTGTCATACCGATCTGAAGCCCATCTAACCTACACTATTCCATGTACGTCCATATGCTTATCCAATGACGACTTAAATGTACTTAAAGTTGGCGAATCTACTACCGTTGCAGGCAAAGCGTTCCACTCCCTTCCTACTCTCTGAGTAAAGAAACTACCTCTGACATCTGTCCTATATCTTTAACCCCTCACAGTGGAACTGGAGACACAGGTAGGCCAGACCAGGCAAAAATGGCCTGTTTTCACTCTGTAGGAATTCTACATCAATTTATATTGAGTCTGCTCATTCTTGCCACAAAAGCATATCACAACTGTTTCAAATATAGTTGGAACTGCAGATGCTGGAGAATCTGAGATATGAAGGTGTGGAGCTGGATGAACACAGCAGGCCAAATAGAAAATTTTCTGAAGAAGCGTCTAGGTCCGAAACATCAGCCTTTCTGCTCCTCTGATGCTGCTTGGCCTGCTGTGTTCATCCAGCTCCACAACTTCTTATCTCAGCATATCACAACTGTCTGCTTTAAACTTAGTTTTGATGTGGAGGTGCTGGTGATGGACTGGGATGGACAAGGTTAGAAACCACATGACACCAGGTTATTGTCCAACAGGTTTATTTGAAAACAAAATCTTTGGGAGTCTCAGTCCTTTTTCAGGTGTCAGTGAGAGAGGTTAGTATCAGACACAGAATTTATAAGTAAAAGATCAAACTGTCACACCACTAATGAGGATGCTGTTAAATCTTTAATCAATTAGAAGATTTTAATTGATTAATATGTGTACATAAATCCCCGAATTTCTTTCAAGTTACTGCACTGAGAGGACTAAAAGTTTACCTGTGTAAAGAAGAGGTCAGACAGTGCATGTTAGATGTGGGCCTTTGTTCAGAATCTGTGCTTTAGTTTGGAGTCAGACAGATTTTATTTCTAAAGTCGGAATTTATAAAACGCCGTATTAACTGACTGTCTGTAAATTGTGTGCTCGATAGCAAAATAAAATAAATCTGCAAATACAAATTCACCCCATAGATTCACGTGGGGTGTGTGTGTGTGTGTGTGTGTGTGTGTGTGTGTGTGTGTGTGTCTGTGTGTGTGTGTGTCTGTGTGTGTGTGTGTGTGTGTGTGTGTGTGTATGTGTGTGTGTGTGTATGTGTGTGTGTGTGTGTGTGTGTGTGTGTGTGTGTGTGTGTGTGTGTGTGGTGGGGGGGGAGTGTGTAGTGTGGTGAGGTCACCTGTAGTGCTATATGAACCCAAGATCCCGGTTGAGGCCATTCTCACGGATACTGAACTTGGCTATCAGCCACTGCTCAGCAACTCTGCGTTGTTGTGTATCCCAAAGTCTGCACTGCAGGATGTTTACCTGAAGACCCGAGGCCAAATGCCCTCGACCGCTGTAGTGTTCCCCGACTGGGAGGGAACATCCATCTCTAGCGATTGTTGTGCGTTATCTATTCATCCATTGTCATCGTGTCTGCATGGTTCTGCCAATATACCAGGCTATGTGCCTATAGCATATCATATGGACAGTATTGGTTGAGATACAAGAGTGTCTGCCGTGCACATGGTGGGTGGTGTTCCCATGTGTGACAGTAGTGTCCATGTCGATGATCTGCCATGTCTTGCAGAGGTCGCCACGGCAGGGATGTATAGTGTTGTGGTCCTGAAGGTTGGGTAGTTTGCTGTGAACAGTGGTCTGTTTACGGTTTGATAGTTGTTTGAAGTCGAGAAGTGGAGGCGTGGGGAAGATCTTGGTGAGGTGCACATCCTCATCAATAATGTGTCGAAGGCTGTGAAGAACATGGTGTAGTTTCTCCGCTCCTGGGAAGTACTGGATGACAAAGGGCACCCTATCGGACATACCCTGCGTCTGTCTCCTGAGGAGGTCTTGCGGTTTTTCGCTGTAGCTTGTTGGAATTGGCAATCGATGAGTTGTGCATCGTATCTTGCTCCTGGTCGAGTATCCTTCAGCACTTTCTGGTGTGCATCATACTTTAGTTTGCCATCCATCCAGCCACCCATCAGTCTGCCTGCATCTTCTCGATTCTAACATCATCCTGCTCACAGTTTATAAAACCTGTAAGGCTTGTGCCATGTGAAAAATTTGAATTTATATCTAAGTCGGTGGCATTGTTGCAATGTTGCTGGTTTAGTTATCCGAAGGGCCAAATTAATGCGCTGGGAATACAGGATCAAATTTCACCAAAGCAGCTGGTGAATTTCAATTCAATTTCATAAATAAGGAATTAAAGCTAGCCTCTGACATTATAAGGTTTGGGAGCAGAAGTAGGCCATTTAACCCATTAACTATGCTCCGCCAGTCAATGAGATGATAGCCGATCTAATAGTTTTTTTTTAATATTCACACGTGGCATGTAGTCATTGCAGACTGACCAGCATTTCTTGCCTGTCTGTGGCTGCCCTTGAACTAAATTGGTTTGCTAGGCCTTTCAAAAGGGCAGTGGAGAGTCAACTTCATTGCTGTGGGTCTGGAGTGGGTCACAGCAGGTAAGGATGGCAGAATTCCTTCCCTGAAATGCATCAGATGGGCTCTTCATGACAACTGACAATGGCTTCGGAGTCATCAGTAGATTCTTGATTCCAGATTTTTTTTTGCCGCATGTATATTTCACCATCTGTCATGGGTCTGCTTCCTTGGGGCATGAGTTTCTGTGTTGTGTTAATACCACTAGGCCATCGCTGCCCTCAACTCCATTCCTTCCTTATGTCTGTAACCTTTCCTTCCTGAGCTGATTAAAAATTTATCTCAGCCTTAATGACCCAGCCTTGACAGCCCTATGTGGTAAAAAATTCCACTGATTCACCATGCTCTGAGAGAAGAAATTCCTCCTCATCTCTGTTTTAAAATGTGAGCATTTCTTCAGAGATAATGTCCCCTGAGGGGAAGCCAGCTTTTTGTATTGAGTTACCATGAAATTGTCATTAATTGTTGTTTACAAATACATCAGTTTCATGAATGTTATTCACATAACTCCAGACAAGGTCGAATCCTAGCTGTTTCCTGTGCACTAACAATTTGGGATGAACAGTAGATGCTGTGCTTGTCCATGATACCAAGATGCCATGAGAGGATGAAGAAGCTGTGGTCTTCATGCAGAATGCTGGGAGATGTCACACAAACCTTCTCCCAGTCAATGTATTATCTACCACTCTCTTTCTCCTGACACTCAGCTAATTTGTATCCATGCTGCTACTCTCATTTTCCCATTGGCTCAAGCTTTATATCTACAAGGCAGTGGATCAAAAGCCTTCTGGAAATTCACATATGACACATTAGCTACATTACCCTCACCATTCTGTCACCTCATGAAAAAAAAACTATCAGGTTAGTTAAACATGATCTGTCTTGGACAAGTCCCGTGTTGGCTATTCTTCATTAAGAACATGTGAATTAGTAGCAGGAGTAGGCCATTCAGCCCATCATGTCTGCTCTGCCATTCAATAGGATCATGGCAAATGTGATTGTAACCTCAAATTCACATTCTTTCCTGCCCCTTACACTACTTCGCTTAACATGAATCCATCTACCTTTGCCTGAATAATAGTCAAGGACTCTGGTTCCACCACCCTTTCAGGAAGAAAATTCCAAAGACTCAAGAGCCATCAATGACCTTCCCTCCATCATGAGGTCAGAAGTGGGAATGTTTGCTGATGATTGCACAATGGTCAGCACCATTTGTGACTTCTCAAACACTGAAGCTGTCCATATTTGAATGCACCAAGACCTGGACTTTATTTAGCATTGGCCAATGAGAGGCCACAAGACCCTGGAAATAACCATCTTCAACCATCTAACCATTTATATTTGATATTACCATTGCTGAATACACCACTATCAACCTCCTGTGGGGTTATTATTGACCAGAAGCTGAGCTGGATTAACCATGTAAACATTACAATGTTAGAGGTGAGGAATTATGTGTCAAATAATTCACCTTCTGACTCCCCAAATACTGCCCATCATCAACAAGGCAAAAGTCGGGAGTGTGATGGATGAATGCAACCCCTACAACATTCAAGATGCTTGACACCATCCAGGACAAAGCAGCCACTTGATTGGCACCACATCCACAAACATCCCACTCCCTCCTCCACCGACACTCAGTAGGAACAGTGTGTACTATCTGCAAGATTCCCCGCAGACGTTCACCAAAGATCCTTAGATCTCTTTCTTTCTTTGCTTCTATGATGGCCAACATTTCCAAAATTTCTGCCCTTACTTCGCTTAGTGTCCATGGTTGCAACACATCTTCTCCTGGTGACTGATCACCTCAAATTACATTTTTGAGTATTTTCGCAGATGGCAACTCCTCATTGGGGTGAATTCACAGGGGGTGACACAACATTGACCTGACCATTAGCAATCTGATCCATTGCTAAGTATACATGCATGTGCATCGCTACAATCTCAGTGCTTGCCCACACTAAAGTGAACTGTTCATGCTAATGGAGTGAGAAGCATCATCTGGAAGAGATGGAATTTCATTTACCAACAATACATATGCCTTAAGTTTATGTTGGTGTGCATTTCTATGTTATGGATGGCAGTAATTGGCCACATGTTGATGAGTATCATATGCTGTTTCTCTGTAAAACTCTAATGGGGCTGTTATTAAATATATTACAAGAAAATTGATTTAGTTGAAAGACATTGAACTCTCAGTGACAGGAGCAAAGGGATAAGTGAATTCAGCAGAAGTGATAATTTCCCAGTGAAAGAGATGAGAGTCTATAAAGGACCTCAGAGGAAAACAATGAAACCTTAGAGTTGAAACTGGAAATTTTCAGGAGGTTCAGTAGGTTGATTCTGGAGTTGATAGAATTACCTTATGAGGAGATATTGAATGGGCTGGGATGATACTCACTGGGATTTAGAAGAATGAGGGGGTTTCTTAAGGAAGCATATAAAATAATGAAGGGAATAGATAAGATAGAAGCAGGGAGGCAGTTTCCACTGGTGGGGAGGTGATGGCCTATTGGTATTATTGCTGGACTGTTAATCCAGACACACAGATAACGTTCTGGGGACTTAGTTCGAACCCCGCCACAGCAGATGGTGGAATTTGAGCTCAATAAATATCTGGAATTAAGAATCCAATGATGATCATTGTAGATTGTCAGGAGAAGCCCATCTGGTTCACTAATGTCCTTTAGGGAAGGAAACTGCCATCCTTACCTGATCTGGCCTACATGTGACTCCAGGTCCACAGCAATGTGGTTGACTCTTGACTGTTCTCTGGGCAATTAGGGATGGGCAATAAATTCTGCCTGGCCAACGATACCCTCATCCTGTGAATGAATAAAGAAGTGAAAACTACAATTAGGGGTTATAGAGTCAAAATAAGGGGAACAGATTTAGGACAGAGTTGAGGAGGAACTTCTTCACCCAATGGGTTGTGAACCTGTGGAATTCCCTGCCCAGTGGAGGAGTTGAGGCTACCTCATTGAATGTTTTTAAGATGAAGATAGATAGATTTTTCCATAGTAGAGGGATTAAGGTTCATGGTGAGCAGGTTGGTAAGTGGACCTCAGCCAACAAAAACATCAGCCATGATCTTATTGAAAGGCGGAACAGGCTCGATGGGCCAGATGGCCTCCTTCTGCTCCTATTTCTTATCAACAGTGACATGGAAAAACAAAATGAAAAAGAAGTCTCATATGAAGGGCAATGAAATCACTTGGGAGACAAGGATAAAATGACCCAACTTGAGGATGCGAGGTGATGAAGTTATCCAGAAAATGGAGTGTGCAGTCACCCAGGAAACAAATGGTCACCCTGAAAAGTAACTGGGTGGCAACTTCCTGTCTCTTTCTTACGCGATTGTCAGAAATTTTCTGTGATGTTTTTCCTTGTCCATCTTGGTGCATCAGTAATGGGGCCTTGACATTTCGTACTGAGTAGCAATCATTACACTCATTGATAGTGATTGATCGCTCGAGGAAAGTTCCTTTTACTGTCAGCAAGATTGCTCTTCTTGTAAAAACCTATCAAATTTTAACAGGACTGGACAGGGTACATGGAAGAAGGATGTTCCCAATGACCAGAAAGTGCAGAACCAGGGGTCACAGTCTAAGGATGAGGGGTAAAGCAAGTAGGATTGAGGTGAGGAGAAATCCCTTCACCCAGAGAGTGGTGAACCAGTGGAATTTACTACCTCAGAAAGCTGTCAAGGCCAGAAGGTTGTCTGCTTTCAAGAAGGAATTGGATAGAGCACTCCAGGGCTAAAGGGATCAGAGGATATGGGAGAGAAGCAAGAACATGCTATTGAGATGGATAATCAACCATGATCATGATGAATGGTGGAGTCGTCCCAAAGGACCAAGTGTCTTACTCCTACCTTTCTATGTTAGTCAGATGTGGCTGAGCAGTCTGGAGATAGGGGTGATGGGGAGGGGGTGGGAGGGAGTCTGGAGATGGGGGTGCTGGGGAGGTGGTGGGAAGGAGTCTGGAGATGGGGTGATGGGGAGGGTGTCGGAGGGAGTCTGGAGATAGGGGTGATGGGGAGGGGGTGGGAGGGAGTCTGGAGATAGGGGTGATGGGGAGTGGGTGGGAGGGAGTCTGGAGATAGGGATGATGGGGAAGGGGGCTGGAGGGAGTCTAGCGATAGGGATGATGGGTAAGGGGGTGGGAGGGAGTCTGGAGATAGGGATGATGGGGAAGGGGGAGGGAGGGAGTCTGGGGATAGGGATGATGGGGAGAGGGGTGGGAGGGAGTCTGGAGATGGGGGTGATGTTGAAGGGTTGGGAGGGAGTCTGGAGATGGGGGTGATGGTGAGGGGGTGGGAGGGAATCTAGAGATAGAGATGATGGGGAAGGGGATGGGAGGGAATCTGGAGATAGAGATGATGGGGAAGGGGGTGGGAGGAAGTCTGGAGATGGGGTGATGGGGAGGGGATGGGAGGGAGTCTGGAGATGAGGTGAAGATGAGGGCGTGGGAGGGAGACTGGAGATAGGGGTGATGGGGCGTGGGAGGGAATTTTGAGATGAGGTGATGGGGAGGGTGTGGGAGGGAGTCTGGAGATACGGGTGATGGGGAGGGGGTGGGAGGGGGTCTGGAGATAGGGGTGATGGGGAGGGAGTGGAAGGGCATCTGGAGATGGGGGTGATGGTGAGGGGGTGGGAGGGAGTCTGGAGATAGGAGTGATGGGGCGTGGGAGGGAATTTTGAGATGCAGTGATGGGGAGGGGGTGGGAGGGAGTCTGGAGATAGGGATGATGGGGAAGGGGGTGGGAGGAAGTCTGGAGATGGGGTGATGGGGAGGGGATGGGAGGGAGTCTGGAGATGGGAGTGATGTTGAAGGGTTGGGAGGGAGTCTGGAGATGGGGGTGATGGTGAGGGGGTGGGAGGGAATCTAGAGATAGAGATGATGGGGAGGGGGGTGGGAGGAAGTCTGGAGATGGGGTGATGGGGCGGGGATGGGAGGGAGTCTGGAGATGGGTGTGAAGATGAGGGGGTGGGAGGGAGACTGGAGATAGGGGTGATGGGGCGTGAGAGGGAATTTCGAGATGCAGTGATGGGGAGGGTGTGGGAGGGAGTCTGGAGATAGGGGTGATGGGGAAGGGGGAGGGAGGGAGTCTGGGGATAGGGATGATGGGGAAGGGGGTGGGAGGAAGTCTGGAGATGGGGTGATGGGGAGGGTATGGGAGGGAGTCTGGAGATGGGAGTGATGGTGAGGGGGTGGGAGGGAATCTAGAGATAGAGATGATGGGGAGGGGGGTGGGAGGAAGTCTGGAGATGGGGTGATGGGGCGGGGATGGGAGGGAGTCTGGAGATGGGTGTGAAGATGAGGGGGTGGGAGGGAGACTGGAGATAGGGGTGATGGGGCGTGGGAGGGAATTTCGAGATGCGGTGATAGGGAGGGGGTGGGAGGGAGTCTGGAGATAGGGGTGATGGGGAGATGGTGGCAGGGAGTCTGGAGATAGGGGTGATGGGGAGGGGGTGGGAGGGAGTCTGGAGATGGGAGTGATGTTGAAGGGTTGTGAGGGAGTCTGGAGATGGGGGTGATGGTCAGGGGGTGGGAAAGAATCTAGAGATAGAGATGATGGGTAAGGGGGTGGGCGGGAATCTGGAGATAGGGATGATGGGGAAGGGGGTGGGAGGGAGACTGGAGATAGGGGTGATGGGGCGTGGGATGGAATTTCGAGATGCGGTGATGGGGAGGGGGTGGGAGGGAGTCTGGAGATAGGGGTGATGGGGAGTGGGTGAGAGGGAGTCTGGAGATACGGGTGATGGGGAGGGGGTGGGAGGGAGTCTGGAGACAGGTGTGATGAGGAGGGAGTGGGAGGGAGTCTGGAGATGGGGGTGATGGTGAGTGGGTGGGAGGGAGTCTGGAGATAGGAGTGATGGGGAGTGGGTGGGAGGAAGTCTGGAGATAGAGGTGACGGGCGTGGGAGGGAATTTCGAGATGCAGTGATGGGGAGGGGGTGGGAGGGAGTCTGGAGATAGAGGTGATGGGGAGGGGGTGGGACGGAGTCTGGAGATACGGATGATGGGGAGGGGGTGGAAGGGAGACTGGAGATACATGTGATGGGGAGGAGGTGGGAGGGAGTCTGGAGATGGGGGTGATGGGGCGTGGGAGGGAATTTCAAGATGCGGTGATGGGGAGGGGGTGGGAGGGAGTCTGGAGATAGAGGTGATGGGGAGGGGGTGGGACGGAGTCTGGAGATACGGGTGATGGGGAGGGGGTGGAAGGGAGTCTGGAGATACGCGTGATGGGGAGGGGGTGGGACGGAGTCTGGAGATACGGGTGATGGGGAGGGGGTGGAAGGGAGTCTGGAGATACGCGTGATGGGGAGGGGGTGGGACGGAGTCTGGAGATACGGGTGATGGGGAGGGGGTGGAAGGGAGTCTGGAGATACATGTGATGGGGAGGGGGTGGGAGGGAGTCTGGAGATACGGGTGATGGGGAGGGGGTGGGAGGGAGTCCGGAGATAGGGGTGATGGGGAGGGAGTGGGAGGGAGTCTGGAGATGGGGGATGATGCGGAGGGAGTCGGAGGGAGTCTGGAGATAGGGATGATGGGGAAGGGGGTGGGAGGGAGTCTGGAGATAGGGATGATGGGTAGAGGGTTGGGAGGGAGTCTGGAGATAGGGGTGATGAGGTGTGGGAGGGAATTTCGAGATGCGGTGATGGGGAGGGGGTGGGAGGGAGTCTGGAGACAGAGGTGATGGGGAGGGGGTGGGACGGAGTCTGGAGATACGGGTGATGGGGAGGGGGTGGAAGGGAGTCTGGAGATACGCGTGATGGGGAGGGGGTGGGACGGAGTCTGGAGATACGGGTGATGGGGAGGGGGTGGAAGGGAGTCTGGAGATACGCGTGATGGGGAGGGGGTGGGACGGAGTCTGGAGATACGGGTGATGGGGAGGGGGTGGAAGGGAGTCTGGAGATACATGTGATGGGGAGGGGGTGGGAGGGAGTCTGGAGATACGGGTGATGGGGAGGGGGTGGGAGGGAGTCCGGAGATAGGGGTGATGGGGAGGGAGTGGGAGGGAGTCTGGAGATGGGGGATGATGCGGAGGGAGTCGGAGGGAGTCTGGAGATAGGGATGATGGGGAAGGGGGTGGGAGGGAGTCTGGAGATAGGGATGATGGGTAGAGGGTTGGGAGGGAGTCTGGAGATAGGGGTGATGGGGTGTGGGAGGGAATTTCGAGATGCGGTGATGGGGAGTGGGTGGGAGGGAGTCTGGTGACAGAGGTGATGGGGAGGGGGTGGGACGGAGTCTGGAGATAGAGGTGATGGGGAGGGGGTGGGAGGGAGTCTGGAGATGCTGCAGAACATGGTCAAACATCTGTGCCAACTCTGTCCCAAAGGTGAAGGCCTAGTCATAAAAAATTCTTGTCTGAAGAGTTCAACCTGCTTCAAAACATCCTCTAATTCCTACCCCTTCCACAGCTCCAATTTTAATCATTCCAATTTGATACCGTACCTAGATTCTAAATCCTGGGCTGCGTATGACAACAATTTAAACCTTTAAATAGAGAAGACATCGGCTGGGGACATATTGCAAAAGTGAAACCCACAGCTAGTGAACAGCATGAATGGGTGGTGTGGTTAATTAAATAACTCATAGAAAGTGGAGGCTCCAGAAATATGTGAAGGAATTCACCTCTTTTCTCCATGTTTGAACCAAGGCTGTAATGAGATCAGGAGCTGAGTGGCCCTGGCGGAACCCAAACTGGGCGTCACTGAGCAGGTTATTGCTGAGCAGGTGCTGCTTGATAACACTGTTACTGACACCTTCCATCACTTTACTGGCGATTGGGAATAGACTAATGGTGTGGTAATTTTCCAGGCTGGATTTGCGATGCTCTTTGTGAACAGAATATCTTCGGCAAATGTCTACATTATCGAGTAGATAGCAGTGTTGTAACTGTACTGGAGCAACTTGGCCAGGGGAGCAGCAAGTACTAAAGCACAGATCTTCAGTTTGGAAGGTGCTGTCGAAGGATCTTTTGTGAATTTCTTCAGTGCATCTTGCGGATAGTACACACTGCTGCTACCGAGTGTTAGTGGTGATTAGAGGTCTAAGGCAACCAAACAGACTCCAGCTGCCGATGGCATGGCCTAAACAACATTACAGTATGCAAAATGGAACAGAGTAAGATAGCGGACAAAGCCACATCCTTTTCTGACAGGCCCAATGCTTCCTATGCACCACCAGTGTGGCAACATCTGCCCTGACAAAGGCAGCTGCTACATGGGAACGCCATGCCCTGCAAGTTCCCCTCCAAACTCCTCACCAACCTGACTTGGAAATATATCGCTGTTCCTTCACTGTCACTGGGTCACAATCCTGGTATTCCTTCCTTAAGGGCATTGTGGCTTAACCTAGGGAACATGCACTGCAGCGCTTCAAGAAGGCAGCTCACCATCATCTTCTGAAGGGCAACTAGGGATAGACCATAAATGTTGACCAGCCAGCGATGCCCATGTCCTATGAATAAATTTTTAAAAAAGCCAGAAAACTTGCCTTGGTTATGGAAACTACGATTCAGTTACCTGGGGGAGATAGGGAACATAGCTAGATGATACCATAAGACCATAAGACATAGGAGTGGATGTAAGGCCATTCGGCCCATCAAGTCCACTCCGCCATTTAAATCACGGCTGACGGGCATTTCAACTCCACTTCCCTGCACTCTCCCCGTAGCCCTTGATTCCTTCTGAGATCAAGAATTTGTCGATCTCTGCCTTGAAGGCATCCAACGTCCCGGCCTCCACTGCACTCCGCGGCAATGAATTCTACAAGCCCACAATCTCTGGCTGAAGAAATGTTGTCTCATTTCAGTTTTAAATTTACCCCCTCTAATTCTAAGGCTGTGCCCACGGGTCCTATTCTCCCCGACTAACGGAAACAACTTCCTAGCATCCACCCTTTCTAACCCGTATATTATCTTGTAAGTTTCTGTTAGCTCTCCCCTCAACCTTCTAAACTCTAATGAGTACAATCCCAGAATCCTTAGCCGTTCAGCATACGGTAAACCTACCATTCCAGGGATCATCCGTGTGAATGTTCTAGTACAACTAGAACATAAGGGTAGTAGCTAGAGAATATTTCCCAAAGTGCAGCACACGGCTGTATTGCAATCAGTCGTGTTCAACAAAATCGTTTGCAGACAGGACTGTGAATCGGTTAACCCACAGCCTGTTATCTCAGAGTTAAGAATGACCCTCAGAGTTCAGCCAGGGGAATGCCTGATTTCCAAAATGCCACCTTATTTCGTTCAGCATTTAATTCCTCAGCAGACAAGCAGAAAATATTTGACAGCAAGCCTCCATTTTTCAATGTAGCAATGGGCTAGTTGAGCCCATGCCAAGCACAGGAGCAAGTGTTCTGTAACTCAGCTGTAACTCACATCTTTAAGAAATCATTGACAGTCTACGCTCCCAGACGCTTTCGCCAAATCTTCCCCTGAAGTCATTAGACCACTGTTCCTGTTCCAAGGTGGATTTGAGGCCTCAGGGCTTCATTGATGATGGAGTATAATCTTAATTTTTAATCAGCTGCATACCAATGTTAATAGTGTAATAGACATGTCAGACACTCCAGCAGTAACACCCATGTGTAATTGTTTGCTAACAGACAGGGACTATTACGGTTTCCAAGTGACTGCACACAGGTTCAAGTGGAGGTCAGGCTCCAGAGAAAGCTCCAAAGGTCTTACCTTGGCCTCTTGTGAATGAGGTGCAAGGTCAAATTGAACTGGGGGGAGGCAATGGCCTCGTGGTATTATTGCAGGACTGCTAATCCCAGAGACCCAGGTAATGCTCTGGGGACCTGGGTTTGAGTCCTGCCATGGCAGATGGCAGAATTTGAATTCGATAGAAAAAGTTCAAAATTATGAGTCTCATGGGGATCAAGAATTCATTGTCGATTGTTGGAAAAACCCACCTGTTACACTTATACCCTTTAGGGAAGGAAACTGCCATCCTTACCTGGTCTGGCCTACAAGTGACTCCAGACCCACAGCAATGTGGTTGTCCCTTAACTGCCCTCTGGGCAATTAGGGATGGGCAATAAATGCTGCCTGGTGAGTGTTGCCCTCATCCCATGAGTGAATAAAACAAAATCTCTGCTACCAGTGAGCGAATATTTCCAAATAGGATGAGGTTGGGAGGCAGAACAATGTCACCTTCGCACCATCTTTGATAGGCCATGTTTCAATCCAGTACCTCAATAGCAACAAAACATGTGAAGGATCTGCACTGGAGCATTGAAACCAGAGCTGACACCCACCTCCAGAGATAATCAGAGAGCTGACTGAATGTGCTTTAGCATAACTGAGAGAGGTGGAAAGTTTGAGGGAGGGAATTCCAGGGAAGGGAGTTGCAGGGTGGAACAGAGGTAACATCAGACATGAAACATTGACCAATGTTCTGGACAAGGATGAAACAGGTGACTCATTTCATTGGTTCTCACTGTGCAAAATGAGAAGCAGATAGCACAGAATTATTGCAGTGCTGAAGGAGGCCATTCAGTCCATCGTGGCTGCATTAGATATTATCTAGTGCCAATCTCCTGCTTTCTCCCCATATCCCAGGAGCCAACCAGAGTGCAGAATGTGCCATTGACAATATAGGACTGAGACGAGCAGAAATTTTGATACTTAGAGGGTTGTGTATCTTGGGAAGCAGATCACGGCTGAGATATTAAATGATTTTACTGCACTGTGTTTAAACTCGACGTAGGTGCTACCCAGAAGAGGAATTTTAATCACCAGAAAGGGTCAGAATTCATAAGGAGATCAGAGGTAATGGGAACTGCAGATGCTGGAGAATCCGAGTTAACAAAGTGTGAAGCTGGATGAACACAGTAGGCCAAGCTGCTTGAAATAAATAGGGAGGAGCACAAAAGCTGATGTTTTGGGCCTAGACCCTTCATCAGAGAGGGGGATGAGGATTCTCCAGCAACTGCAGTTCCTGTTATCTCTGATCACAATTTTAACCTCACTGCAAAGCCTCTTCCAGGGATGCCTAACCTGAAGAAGTTACCCTCCTCCCTCTGAACCAACCTCAAGGAATCTCTCTCCCACTGCAACTCTCTTGTAATCCTCTCCACTTATCATCTCCTCTATCCATCTTCGGTCCGCCTCCCCCTCTCTCCCTATTTATTTCAGAACCCTCTCCCCATCCCCCTCTCTGATGAAGGGTCTAGGCCCGAAACGTCAGCTTTTGTGCCCCTAAGATGCTGCTTGGCCTGCTGTGTTCATCCAGCTCCACACTTTGTTATCTGGATGTGAGTTTGCTCGCTGAGCTGGAAGGTTCATTTTCAGACATTTCGTCACCACTCTAGGTAACATCATCAGTGAGCCTCTGACGAAGCGCTGGTGTTATGTTCCGCTTTCTATTTAACAGTTTAGGTTTCCTTTGGTTGGTGATGTCATTTCCTGGTCTTTTTCTCAGGGGATGGTAGATAGGCTCCGAATCAATGTGTTTGTTGATGGAGTTCCAGTTGGAATGCCATGCATCGAGATACTTTGGTATCTAGAATTCATAAGGAGGTGGGATATTGGGTAGGTTGTCAGCACTAAAAATTGACAAGAGCTGGGCGTCTGATAGAATGTGTCCAAAGGTCCTAAAGGAAACAAAGGCCAGAAAACGTGGATACACCGGCCATCATTTTCCAGCTTTTCCTAGCCTCTGGGGTGATACCAGAGGACAAGAGAATTGGAAACATTACATTCATACTGAAAAATGATATAAGATGAAGCTTAGCAACTATAAAGCAGTCAGTTTATTTCAATAGTGGGAAAACTTCAGAAACAATAACTTGGGAATTAAGTCGCAGTGACAATTGTGGGAAAATTAAAGAGAAGTGGCAGGATTTTCTCCAGAGAATCATGTTTAATTGACTTAATGGAGTTTTGTAAGTGGTAACAGGGAGGGTTGGTAAGGGTAATGCAGTTTGGTAAAACAAGCGAATGCAGAACTTAACTTATACAGTTAATGGTAGGGCCCTGGGCAGTTTTGTCAAACACTGAGGCCTAGGCAGTAAAAAATCAGAGTTAACTTTTTGGGCCTACTGACCCTTCCTCAGAACCAGTTCTTTTGGTTTTTATTAGCGTGACCTAGAGGCTCAGGTGCATAGTTCTTTGAAGTTTGTGCCACAGGTAGGCAGAGTGGTTAGTAAGGCATTTAGCATACTTGCCTTCATCGCTCAGAACATTGAGTGCAGGAGTTGGGACATCATGTTGATGTTGTACAAGTCCCTTCCGGAGTACTGTGTGCCGTTCTGTTTGCCCTGCAGTGGGAAGGATGTTATTAATTTGGAAAGAGTTCAGGAAAGATTTACAAGGATGTTACCTGTACTGGACTGCAAACCAAAGTCCCTACCTGCTTTGAGAAGACCACCACTATCCCAGTACCAAAGAAACCAATGCAATGTGCCTTAATGACTACAGCCCAGTGGCTCTGACTTCAATAATCATGAAGTGTTTTGAAAGGCTGGCCGTGGCCCACATCAACTCCAGTCTCCCAGCCTGCTTGATCCCATATAATTGGCCCACCAACATAACTGGTCCTCAGCGGATGCCACATCCCTAGCCCTGCACTCATTCCTGGAACATCTGGACAACAAGGAGACCTACATCAGACTCCTGCTCAGTGAGTACACCATGATCCCCTCCAGACTGATCTCAAAATTGTGTGTGGCCTTGGCCTCAGGTCTGCCCTCTTCACTGGATCCTCAGCTTTCTGAAACACAGGCCACAATCAGTGAGGATAGAGAACTAAACCTCCTCCACAATAACACTCAACACTGGAGCCCCCCAAGGATTGGTCCTCAACCCCCCACTGTACTCCCTGTGCATCCTCAACTGTGTAGCCAAATTCTGAATGAACACCATCTACAAGTTTGCTGACAACACTACCATGGCAGGACAGATATCAAATAAAGATGAGACATCATATAAAAAGGAGATAGAGGGCTTGGTGATGTGGAGTAATGAGAACAACCTCTCTCTCAATGTTGGAAAAAATTAAAAGACTGATCATTGATCGCAGAAAGAAAGGAAGAGAACATGCCCCCAACTGCATCAATGGAACTGATGTTGAGAGGTTCGAAAGCGTCAAGTTCCTAAAAGCGACGATAACCGATAATCTGTTCTGGACTTCTCACATTGATGTGACAGTCAAGAACGCACAACAATGCCTCTGCTTCCTCAGGCAACTCAGACATATGGCATGTCCGAAAGGAGCCACACCAATGTTTACAGATGCGCCATTGAAAACATACTGCCTGGGTGCATAGTGGCCTGGTATGACAACTGCTCTGCCCAGGACAGTAAGAAAATACAGAAGGTGGTGTGCACAGCCCAGACCATCGGAGAAGACAACCTTCCATCCATGGGGCTCCATTTACACGGCTTGCAGCTGTGGAAAGGCTGCCAACATCATCAAAGACCAATCGCACTCTTGTTATGGTCTCCTACAGCCTCTTCCATCAGGCTGAAGATACAGAAGCCTGAACACGCGTGCAAGCAGGTTCAAGAACAGCTTCCTCTCTGCCATTGTCAGACTGCTGAATGGACTTCCCTAACTTCAAATAACGTTTGTCTTGTTAATACTGTTTTTGTCTTGTGCACCGCCTGTGCTGTGCAACTGTACCCCTCGCTCTGTCTAAGCACCCTATGACCTGAGTGTCCTTGTTTCTTCTGACCTCCCGGTACTGCTCTCAAAACAAAGCTTTCCAGTGTACTTAGGTACATGCCACTACAATAATTTAAATCAAATCAAATCAAATTGAGGCAGGTTGGATAAGCTGGGACTTTTTTCACTGGAACATCACAAGTTAAGGGGTGACCTTGTAGAGGGTTATAAAATCATCAGGGGCATAGGCAAAGAGAATAGACAAGGTCATTTTCCATGTGTGGGGAGAGCTGAAAACTATGGGGCATATTTTTACGCTGAGAAGTGAAAGATTTGAAAAGGACCTGAGAGGCAACACTTTTACATTGAAGGGGGGAGATAATGGGAACTGCAGATGCTGGAGAATTCCAAGATAATAAAATGTGAGGCTGGATGAACACAGCAGGCCCAGCAGCATCTCAGGAGCACAAAAGCTGACGTTTCGGGCCTAGACCCTTCATCAGAGAGGGGGATGGGGAGAGGGTTCTGGAATAAATAGGGAGAGAGGGGGAGGCGGACCGAAGATGGAGAGAAAAGAAGATACGTGGAGAGGAGAGTATAGGTGGGGAGGTGGGGAGGGGATAGGTCAGTCCAGGGAAGACGGACAGGTCAAGGAGGTGGGATGAGGTTAGTAGGTAGATGGGGGTGCGGCTTGGGGTGGGAGGAAGGGATGGGTGAGAGGAAGAACAGGTTAGGGAGGCAGAGACAGGTTGGACTGGTTTTGGGATGCAGTGAGTGGAGGGGAAGAGCTGGGCTGGTTGTGTGGTGCAGTGGGGGGAGGGGACGAACTGGGCTGGTTTTGGGATGCGGTGGGGGAAGGGGAGATTTTGAAGCTGGTGAAGTCCACATTGATACCATTAGGCTGCCGGGTTCCCAGGCGGAATATGAGTTGCTGTTCCTGCAACCTTCGGGTGGCATCATTGTGGCACTGCAGGAGGCCCATGACGGACATGTCGTCTAAAGAATGGGAGGGGGAGTGGAAATGGTTTGCGACTGGGAGGTGCAGTTGTTTGTTGCGAACTGAGCGAAGGTGTTCTGCAAAGCGGTCCCCAAGCCTCCGCTTGGTTTCCCGAGTCTTCGCCTCCACACCTACTTCTTCAACCAGGAGCATAACCCTCCCTCCACTGACCCCTTCACCCACTCCCAACACAAGTCCTCCTCCTGGACACCACCCCCAGGCCTCCTACCCTCCCTCGACCTCTTCATGTCCAACTGCCATCGAGACATTAACCGCCTCAACCTCTCCACCCCTCTCACCGACTCTCCGACACCACCTCCTACCGCCCCCTCGATCATGACCCCACACCCGAGCACCAAACCATCATCTCCAACACCATTCATGACCTCATCACCTCAGGGGACCTCCCACCCACAGCCTCCATCCTCATCGTTCCCCAATCCCACACGGCCCGTTTCTATCTCCTTCCCAAAATCCACAAACCTGCCTGCCCTGGTCGACCAATCGTCTCAGCCTGCTCCTGCCCCACCGAACTCATCTCCACCTATCTGGATTCCATTTTCTCCCCTTTGGTCCAGGAACCCCCCACCTACGTCTGTGACACCACCCACGCCCTCCACCTCCTCCAGGACTTCCAATTCCCTGGCCCCCAACACCTCATCTTCACCATGGACGTCCAGTCCCTATACACCTGCATTCCGCATGCAGATGGCCTCAAGGCCCTCTGCTTCTTCCTGTCCCGCAGGCCCGACCAGTCCCCCTCCACCAACACCCTCATCCGCCTAGCTGAACCCGTCCTCACTCTCAACAACTTCTCTTTTGACTCCTCCCACTTCCTACAGACTAAGGGGTGGCCATGGGCACCCGCATGGGCCCCAGCTATGCCTGCCTCTTTGTAGGTTACGTGGAACAGTCCTTCTTCCGCACCTACACAGGCCCCAAACCCCACCTCTTCCTCCGTTACATTGATGACTGTATCGGCGCCGCCTCTTGCTCCCCAGAGGAGCTCGAACAGTTCATCCACTTCACCAACACCTTCCACCCCAACCTGAAGTTCACCTGGGCCATCTCCAGCACATCCCTCACCTTCCTGGACCTCTCAGTCTCCATCTCAGGCAACCAGCTTGTAACTGATGTCCATTTCAAGCCCACCGACTCCCACAGCTACCTAGAATACACCTCCTCCCACCCACCCTCCTGCAAAAATTCCATCTGCTATTCCCAATTCCTCCGCCTCCGCCGCATCTGCTCCCACGATAAGACATTCCACTCCCGCACATTCCAGATGTCCAAGTTCTTCAAGGACCGCAACTTTCCCCCCACAGTGATCGAGGATGCCCTTGACCACGTCTCCCGTATTTCCCGCAACACATCCCTCACACCCCGCCCCTGCCACAACAGCCCAAAGAGGATCCCCCTCGTTCTCACACACCACCCCACCAACCTCCGGATACAACGCATCATCCTCCAACACTTCCGCCACCTACAATCCGACCCACCACCCAAGACATTTTTCCATCCCCACCCCTGTCTGCTTTCCAGAGAGACCACTCTCTCCGTGACTCCCTTGTTCGCTCCACACTGCCCTCCAACCCCACCACACCCGGCACCTTCCCCTGCAACCACAGGAAATGCTACACTTGCCCCCACACCTCCTCCCTCACCCCTATCCCAGGCCCCAAGATGACATTCCATATTAAGCAGAGGTTTACCTGCACATCTGCCAATGTGGTATACTGTATCCGCTGTACACGGTGTGGCTTCCTCTAAATTGGGGAAACCAAGCGGAGGCTTGGGGACCGCTTTGCAGAACACCTCCGCTCAGTTCGCAACAAACAACTGCACCTCCCATTCGCGAACCATTTCCACTCCCCCTCCCATTCTTTAGATGACATGTCCATCATGGGCCTCCTGCAGTGCCACAATGATGCCACCCGAAGGTTGCAGGAACAGCAACTCATATTCCGCCTGGGAACCCGGCAGCCTAATGGTATCAATGTGGGCTTCACCAGTTTCAAAATCTCGCCTTCCCCCACCGCATCCCTAAACGAGCCCAGTTCGTCCCCCCCCACCCCCGACTGCACCAAACAACCAGCCCAGCTCTTCCCCTCCACCCACTGCATCCCAAAACCAGTCCAACCTGTCTCTGCCTCCCTAACCGGTTCTTCCTCTCACCCATCGCTTCCTCCCACCCCAAGCCGCACCTCCATTTCCTACCTACTAACCTCATCCCACCTCCTTGACCTGTCCGTCTTCCCTGGACTGACCTATCCCCTCCCTACCTCCCCACCTATCTTCTTTTCTCTCCATCTTCGGTCCGCCTCCCCCTCTCTCCCTATTTATTCCAGTTCCCTCTCCCCATCCCCCTCTCTGATGAAGGGTCTAGGCCCGAAACGTCAGCTTTTGTGCTCCTGAGATGCTGCTTGGCCTGCTGTGTTCATCCAGCCTCACATTTTATTATTTTTACATTGAAGTTGGTTTGTATGTGGAATGAATTGCTCGAGGAAGGGCTGGGTGCAGGTGCATTACAACATTTAAAAGACATTTGGACAGGTACATGAATAGGAAAGGTTTAGAAGGACATGGGCCAAATACAGGCAAGTGGGATTAATTTGTCCCACTGTTGTAAGGGGGAGGTGATGGCCGAGTGGTACTATCTCTGGGCTGTTAATCCAGAGACCCAGATAATGTTCTAGGGACCTGCGTTCGAATCCTGCCATGGCAAATGGTGGAATTTGAATTCAATAAATATCTGGAATTAAGAATGTAATGGTCACCACAAATCAATTGTCAGGGGGCAAAATCCATCTGATTTACTGGTGTCCTTCAGGGAAAGAAACTGCCATCCTTATCTGGTCTGGCCTACAAGTGACTCCAGACCACGGCAATGTGGTTGACTCCTTAATGCCCCCTGGGTAATTAGGGATGGGCAATAAGTGCTGCCTGGCCAGTGACACCTTCATCCAGTGAATGGATAAAGGGATTTAGTTTGGGAAACTTGGTTAGCACGGGCAAATTGGACTGAAGGACCTGTTTCCGTGCTTTGCAACCGTTTCCCTCTATACTGACTTCCAAGAGACATGTGATACACTGTCACACAGTAGACCTTTGAGAAAAGTTACAGCACGTGGGATAAAAGAGGCGATAACAAAGTGGTTCCAAAATTGGTTGAGGAATAGGGAACAAAGATTAATGATAACGAAATGTGAGGCTGGATGAACACAGCAGGCCCAGCAGCATCTCAACAAAGATCAATGGATGTTTTTCCGGCTGAAGGAAGGTTGTAATGAACTTTCCCAGAGATTGGTATTGGGACCTTCACTTTTATTGTCTTACATTAAATACCTACACCTTGGTGTGCAGGGGATAATATGAAAGTTTGCAAATGACTCAAACCCGAGAAGAATTATAACCTGTAATGGAGTCCAGGTAGAAATTTCAAAAGGACATTTACAAGTTGCTCAAGCGAGCAGTTAGCTGGCAGATGAAGCTTGATACAGAGAAGTTTCTCGAAATAGAGGTTGCAGTCTTAGAACTACTGTGTGGGCCATTTACAGCTGAGATAAGGAGAAATGTCTTCACCCAGAGAGTAGTGAGCACGTGGGAATTCATCACCTCAGAAAGAAATCAAAGCCGAAACATTATATGATTTCAAGAAGGAGTTGAATACAGCATTGGGGTTAAAGGGTATGGGAAAGATAGGGAACAGGATGATCGGTCATGATTGAAGGAGCATCCTTTCACCTTGACCTATTCCTACTTCTATTTTCTGTTTCTATGTTTCTTCAGTGTGAAGCGATATGTTTTGGTCAAAAGATCATGGAGAGAAAGTGTGAGTTAAAGAGTACTTCTTTATTTTGTGGGCAGCACAGGCAGATCATAGCAAACAAGGACATACAGATCATAGGCTGCTTAGACAGAGTGAGGTGTACAAGGTTACACTGCACAGGAGGTGCACAAAGCAAGATCAATATTATTTGAAGTTAGAGAGTCCATTCATCAGTTTGGTAATGCCAGGGAAGAAGCTGTTCTTGAACCTGCTGGTGCGTGTGTTCAGGTTTCTGTATGTAAGACGCTGAAGGAGCTCATTACCGGGGTGCGATGGGTCTTTGATGATGTTGGCAGCCTTTCTGCAGCAGTGAGCTGTGTAAATGGAGCCCATTGATGGGAGGTTGGCTTCCATGATGGTCTGGGCTGTGCACACAACCTTCTGTAGTTTCTCACGGTCCTGGGCAGAGCAGTTGCTGTACCAGGCCGTTATGCAGCAGGACAATATGCTTTTAGTGGTGCATCTGTAGAAATTGGTGAGGAACCTTATGGACATGCCAAATTTCCTGGGCTACCTGTGGAAACAGAGGCATTGTTGTGCCTTCTTGAATGTTGGAAATCCAGGGCAGGATATTGGTCATTGTCACTCCTAGGAACTTGATGGTCTGTGCAGGAGCAGAGGGACCTGGTTGTAAATCTGTATAACTCATTGAATATAGCAGAACAGCTTGAGAACACAGTTAGAAAAGTAAACAATTTCCAAGGCTTTATTCATAAAGTTGTGGAGTACAGAAGAAAACAGGCTATATAATCCTGTCAGACATTGGTTATGGTGTGGAGGGGCTGGTGTTGGACTGGGATGGGCAAAATCAGAAGTCACATGACACCAGGATATAGTCCAACAGGTTTGTTTGAAATCACAAGCTATTAGAGTGCTGCTCCTTCATCAGGTGAAGTAGACGGAAGACAATAAGCACAAAATTTATATGCAGAAAGAAAATGGTACAATAATTCCAGATAATTAAGAGTGTTCAAAAATAAGTACAAATGGTGTGAGTGGAGTGTTGAATAACAGCTCTTTGCAGGTGATCAAAAGTGCTGGATGGTACGAGTAGAGTGCTAACAGCTGAATAGCAAATGAAAGGATGACCCGTGATCCAATTAATTAAGGCAGAGTGAAAATCCAAAAGGCTGGGATAACATGATAGGTATAAGAGTTGCATGACGAGGGTCTAACCAAAGTAACAAGTGATCCAAAACTGTACTAACTAACTAAGCAGAGAGATCATAACAAGTTATCAAGGTGATGGTGTCAAAACAGAACAGTAAGGAAGATTTTACAAACACAGAATGGTATTGTGGGTTACATGTAGCGCGACACAAACCCAAGATCATGGTTAAGACGATTCTCATGGGTACAGAACTTGGCTATCAGTTTCTGCTCAGCAATTCTACATTGCTGTGTAACTCGAAGGCTGCCAGACACTGCTTAAACGTTAGCTAGAGTATTGTGCACAGTTCCAGGCACCACACAGATCACGGAATTACTCTGCCACACTTTAAGAAGGATGAGAATGCAATGGAGAGAGCCTAGAAGAGATTCATCAGAATGATTCCAAAGATGAGGAACTTCAGATGTCAGGATAGATAAATTAGAGCAGTTTTCCTTGGAGAGAAGGAGACTCAGAGGAGATCAAATAGAAGTTTTCAAAATTCTGAGGGGTTAGCTCAGAGTAACTGGGGAGAAACTGTTCCTGCTCATAAAAGGCTGGAAAACCAGAGGCTCCTGATTTAACATAATTTATAAAAGTGAATGCAAAGTGAGGCCAAACTTTTCGTCAAGGTGAATAGTTAGGGTTGGGAATGTACTGCGTGCAAGTTTGGTGGAGGCAGGAGAATGGCATTAAGTCATGATATCCAGTCGGAGAGCTAGTACACACATGGCCAGCTGAATGACTCCTTCTGCACTGTAACAGTTCCTATGACGCTGTGATTCTATGGAATCCTGTTGTCTAGATAGCTGTGACTATTTGGGGGCTGTTTTTATTTGAAATCTTAATCTGTAAAGAGGTACCTATTGCAGTGATTCATGGGCATCTCACATGCAAAATGGGAATAATGAATCACTCTCAGCTGGGAAAGGCAATGTCTCAGATGTGTTAAGGCAGATAGTTTCTTCGCCCTGACGTGATTTTAGGTCCAGCTGTTTATTCAGAGTTTAGTGGTATGGTCAGAAGGAATTTATCTTTTATAAAGGACCTCCCACAACCTCAAGGTGTCCCTTTCCTGCGATTGACGCACTCTCCTGCACTTTCTTTTCAATGTGGGACAACCAATTTACACACAGCAAGATCCCACAAACAGCAATTGCCAGGTATTTTGCTTTAGAAATGCTGAAAACATGAAGTTAGACCTGGAACAAAAACTGAAGTTGCTGGAAAGGCCCAGAAGGTCTGGTAGCAGCTGTGAAGAAAAATCAGAGTTAACGTTTTGGGAACAGGGTGAGGCCAGGAGACAAATAGATAGAAACAAAAGCTTTTCCTGGATGACAGCAAATCCATCATGACCCAAGGTTCAACGGGGAGTGCAGGAGGGCATGCCAGGAGCACGTGGTATGTTAAATAGGACGGACATCAAACAGATCTAGAGACTCAAGACTGGGCATCCGTGAGGCGCAATGGGCCATCAACAGCAGCAGGATTGAATCCATAACTTCATGGCCTGGCATAGCCCCTATAGGACCATTACCATCAAGCCAGGGGGTCAAAGCTGGTTCGATGCAGCCTGTAGGGTGGCATGCCAGGAGCAGGCCCAGGCAAACTTAAAAGAATGAGAATTAGGATTGGTTTATTGTCACATGCACTCACTTCAGTATGGTGTAAAGTTTACAAATTCACACTTACAGCGCCCTCTTAAGTATAAATGTACCACGAAATGGATTCTTAAGTGCAAATTATTCGGGAGAAAATAGAAAACTAAGAAAATAGAAAGCCCAGCCATCTTAGGTACAAAAGTATGAAGCCATGGCAATAAAAACGAGAAAAACAAAGAAATAAATGTTCAGAATACCGGTCCTTCCAACCCACTCTGCACTGGCACCTAAACATCAGTCTACACTAGACTTCAAACCTCAAGGATCTCAAGGGCAGACTCTAGAATCATCTTGAGGCCGGGAGCACACAATGACATCCGCTATGACTTCCCTCGAGGCTCACAGATGGGAAGTAAGGTGAAAGGAGGGAAAAGCAAAACCCTGAAAAGGGACAAAAAAGAAAAGAAATGGATAGATTGGACTGGCTATGGTTGAGGAGTCCTACTCTTGTCGCCATTTTGGAATGGTTGAAATGAAGTGAGGTAAAAGTTAGGTATCAACCAGCCAAAGCTATCAGACAGGACAGTTTGCACATTGAAAAGCGATAGACAGAGCTGAACGACCCCACAACCCATGGATCTGAATGGAGCTCTGTAGTCCTGCCACATCCAGTTTGTGAATGGTTGTGGACAGTCAGCCAATTTGATTCACTCCGCAAAATGTGTCCAGAAATAGATGGAGGCACTGGGTACTGAGGAGGCTGGGCTTGTGTCCCCCGGTGTTGAGAAGAATGAGAGGTGACTTGTTCGGGACATATAAAACCCTGAGGTGTTTCAACCAGGTAGTTGCGGAGTTTCTGAGATAACACGATATGGAGCTGGATGAAAACAGCAGGCCAAGCAGCATCAGAGGAGCAGGAAAGCTGACATTTCGGGCCTTGACCCTTCCTCAGGAATGGAGAAGATAATGTTTTTTGTGGGAGAACCAAGGAGTAGTCATCACTGCTTAAAGATCAGGGATCACCCATTCAAAACAAAGATTAGATGGCTTTTTTTGCTTTTGGAGATCATGAGTCTTTGGAACTCTCTCCCTGAGAAGGGGATGGGAGCAGAGTCCTTGAATGTTTTGAAAGCAGTGATAGATAATTGAAGTAGGGCCATTTAATAATGAAATCAGGAAGGTGCTCTTTCTTGACGAGTGTCAGTGGCATTTTGGAACACTGTCTCCTACAGTTAGCTGTGGATACTGAGGGCCAATTGACATTTCGCACAGTGGGTGGCTTTTGTTGAGCAAAAGGGGATATAATTCCTCAGAGGCCAGCATCTAGTCACCAAGTCACCCTTTATTTTCACTTCCATAGTACTTACCACTGGCCTGGCTTCCTGTTAGAGTGAGCAGAGCAGTCTAAGAATAAGAGGTAAGACATTCAAACCTGATATAGGGAAGAATTTCTTCCATGGACCTGTGGAATTCTCTCCCACAGAAAGTTGTTGGAGCCAATTTGTTAGACATTTTCAAGAGGGAGCTGGATGTGGACCTTGTGGCTAAAGGGGTCAAGGAGTATGGGAAGAAAGTGGGAGTGGGATACTGAATTTGCACGATCAGCCATGATCATATTGAATGGTGGTGTCGGCTGGAAGGGCCGAGAGGCCTAATCCTGCTCCTATTTTCTATGTTTCTTTGTTTCTAACCTCTGGCACTCCAGTTGTTATCTTTCAGTCGGGGGTTCCTGATTGGACGAGATTAACAGCCCCAATCAGGGAATCTTTAGTCTATGGGGTCCACCTGGCTGACAATCACTATACAGTGAATGCAGAACCATGGTGTAACTGAAGCCTGGAACAGGTTCATGAGACTGAATGACCTTCTTCTGCTCTGATATTGTTATGTCACAACATAAATGGGCCAAGGTAAAACAGATTTCATTGGTGCTATATAATTGGAAGAAGATTATGTTTGCCAAAGACAGACCATGAGAAGATTTGTAAACACGAGTTGTTAAACTATGAGCAAGATGCCCTTAGTAACAAGGAATACATGAGGCAACATTGGCAGCCTTCCCCTCCATTCCTTCCGTTTTCCCAACATTTTCTCTTCATTTTATCAATGGGATTCTCTCCCATGTCCATTGGCTCCTTGCTCCTCTTGATTCTTCCAATCAAAAGGCATCCTACACTTGGTCAGTCGAGTGGCAACTTTTGATTGGGCCGTAAGTCAAATCAAAATGGCCGCTGGTCAACACCATTGGGTGGCCAAAACAAAGAAGTTGTGGTCAATCTTTATCAATCATTCGTTAGATCTTAGCTGGTGTATTGTGGGCTCGGGAGAGATGTGAAGGCCTGGGAGGGAGCGTGGAGAAAAATTTGGTGCCATGACCTGGGGAGAGAATAGGGAATCTGGGATTAGTCTCCTCAGAGCACAGAAGGTGAGAGAGGGATTTACTCAATGTCTTCAAAATGGCACAAATTGTTTACTGTCTAAGCAAAGAAAATTTTGTCCCAGTTCTCAGCTACCAAAGGCCTCAGATTTAAGATACATGACCGAAGCAGCAAAGGCAAGATGAAGAAGTACCTTTCACTCTGCAGTTTGCAGTGGAAGCAGATTCAGTTACGTGTCGATAAGGATTTGGATAAATAGTTAGTGGTGAAAACGTTACAGGGCTCAGGAGAGTGATACTGAGATAACAAAGTGTGGGGCTGGATGAACACAGCAGACCGAGCAGCATCTCAGGAGCACAAGAGCTGACGTTTCAAGCCCAAAAGATGCTGCTTGGCCTGCTGCGTTCATCCAGCTCCACGCTTTGTTATCTCGGATTCTCCAGCATCTGCAGTTCCCGTTATCTCTGAGGAGAGCGATACTGTTTGGTAAGCTCTTTCACAGCACAATGTGGTGAAAGGCCTTGGTCTGTCCTGTAAGACAAGAAGATCCAGTCATGAATGGATCACAAAAACACAAGCAAAGTTTCAACAAATGAAGACAGAAGAATTAACTCTTAAAGGAAGATTGTTTTGCCCTTTAGCAGAGGATACAGTGCCTGCTATGTGAAGAATGATTGGAATGTCAGCCATGCTGACTGAAACATGTCAGTACCACTGTAAAAATATTTATCTTCTTTGTACTGTAAATTCAAAAGAAGAAATGAAAGTTTAGGGTCATTGTTTACTCTATAAACAGCTCCCACTGAGCTGCTTAATAACAGGTTATAGCACAACGTTTGCCAGAGATGCATAGTATTCAATTACTAATGTCCTTATATTTGCTCAATTACTTACTCATGTTTCAAAACTCAGCACACAAGCACATGCAAGTATGCGCATTACCATGCACATGAATACACTGGTAGTCTCAATCTTGTGCACTCGGATGTACTTACACACACCTTCATACACCCATACATTTACAAACACACTGACACAGGCTTATAAACTCACAATGAGTGGCTGATATGTAGGCCTATCACAAGCAAACTAACACACAGGTACCTACCCACATATTCACACACCCTCACACACGCACACACACGCAAGCCCATGTTATTACACACATGCATTTATGTACATGCTGACAAATACTTAGACTTTCACTCTTGCAGGCTAACACACGTGAATATACACAGAAGCAGAAGACCGACATAACACAAACATGCAAACACAAGCACATGCACACCTGACACACATACATTTGTGTACACTGACGCACACATCCTCTTAGATTTGCAGGCTGATATTAGATATGTGTACATATGCACACATTCACACACACACACACACACACACGCACATACACACACATACGCACATACACACACACACACACACACACACACACACACACACACACACACACACACACACACATTCATTCTCTGAGACATGTATATTTAAGCACACAGCCTAGGCCATCACCCAAGCCAACCTCTGATCCATTGGATCCATCAACACTTCTCGCTGCCTGGAAAAGGTGGCCAACATTATCATACCATGATTATAATCCCTTCCAAACTCTTCCATCAGGTGGAAGACACAAAAATGTGAACACATATACCAATGGATTCAAAAACAGCTTCTTCCCTGCTGGTATCAGACATCTAGATGAACCTCTCAAATTTTAAATTTAGTATTTGTCTTGCTCTCTGTACATTTTCTCTGCAGCCTTAGAGTAAAGGGAAGACTTTTTGAACGGAGAGAAGGAGAAACATCTTCAGCCAGAGAGTGGTGACTCTATGGAACTCACTGCCACAGAAGGCTGTGGAGCCCAGGTCATTGAATATATTTAAGACAGAGATAGAGACGTTCTTGATTTTCAAGGGGATCAGGGTCATGGGGAGAAAGTGGGAGAATTGGGTTGAGGAACTTATCAGCCATGACTCGATGGCCTAATTTCTGATCCTATGTCTTATGGTCTTATGGTCTTACAACAGTGTATTCTTTGCTCTGTTCTATTACCCTGATACTGTATGGTCTGCCTGTACTGCAGGCAAAGTGAAACTTCTCACAGTACCGAGGTACCATGTGACAATAATAAATCAAATCAAATCGCAGTCACTCTTACACTCTCACACTCACTGGCTGACATTTTTATACACATGCACTAGTGTACACAAGCATTTACACACTCAAGTATTCACATACACACACAGAAGTGTACACCCACTGATGCAAACACACACGCGCACTCACACGGACACACACATTTTCTCACAAATGCTACCAAAACACTCCAGGAACTTTCGTGAGTTGGTCAACAAGCTGCAGCTCATTTTTATCCCCTTCCAGTTTATTGAACTATTCAACCGAAAAATGCCTTGTACCAAAACTTTATTCTTAAGAAAAAACAAAGATTAATTTATTATGCTTCGGCTGCTATGCAAACTGTAATACAAATCGGCTCAAACACAGATACAAAGATTATAAGTACCTTTTATCCACAGATTACTTTAAAGATGAAAGGAGAGTCCGTTTGTTATCATTGTAGGCTCTGTTACTTCCTTGAAGGTTGTTTTTCTAAAACGAAACTGTTGAACACTTGAAGTCAGAATTCAAAAAATGTGATGGTTTCTGCTGTCAAATAGTTGAAAGTTGTTTGGACTGGTAAGGCAGGAGGTGAGTTACTTGCTGCAATATTCCTAGCCTGTGGCCTGCTCTTGTAGCCCCTCTGTTTATGTGATGAATCCAGTTCAGCTTCTGGTCAATGATAACCCCAAGGAAGAGGTCCTGAGGAAGGGTCACCGATCCCGAAATTAACTCTGTTTTCTCCTCCACAGATGCTGACAGACCTGCTGAGCATTTCCAGCAACTTTGCTTTTGTAAGCCCAAGGATGTTGTGAATTGGGGTTAACAAAGTGTGGAGCTGGATGAACACAGCAGGCCAAGCAACATCTTAGGAGCACAAAAGCTCACACCTTCCCCTGCAACCGCAGGAAGTGCTACACTTGGCCCCACACCTCCTCCCTCAACCCCATCCCAGGCCTCAAGATGACTTTCCACATCAAGCAGATGTTCATCTGCACATCTGCCAATGTGGTAGACTGTATCCACTGTACTCATTGTGACTTCCTCTACATTGGGGGAACCAAGCGGAGGCTTGGGGACTGCTTTGCAGAACACCTATGCTCAGTTCGCAATAAACAACTGCATCTTCCAGTCCCAAACTATTTCAACTCCGCCTCGCATTCCTCAGACGACATGTCCATCATGGGCCTTCTGCAGTGCCACAAGGATGCCACCCGAAGGTTGCAGGAACAGCAACTCATATTCCGCTTGGGAACCCTGCAGCGTAATGGTATCAATGTGAATTTCACCAGCTTCAAAATCTCCCCCTCCCCCGCTGCATCCCAAAACCAACCCAGCTTGTCCCCGCCTCCCTAACCTGTTCTTCCTCTGACCTATCCCCTCCTCCCACCTCAAGCCGCACCTCCATTTCCTACCTACCAACCTCATCCCGCCCCCTTGGCCTGTCTGTCCTCCCCAGACTGACCTATCACCTCCCCACCTATACTCTCCTTTCCACCTATCTTCTCCTCTATCCATCTTTGGTCCGCCTCCCCCTCTCTCCCTATTTATTTCAGAATCCTCTCCCTATCCCCCTTTTCTGATGAAGGGTCTAGGCCTGAAATGTCAGCTTTTGTGCTCCTGAGATGCTGCTTGGCCTGCCGTGTTCATCCAGCTCCACACTTTGTTATCTTGGATTCTCCAGCATCTGCAGTTCCCATTATCTTTGTTAATTGGGGTATTCTGTGATGGCAATACCATTGAATGTCAAGGGATGGTAATTAAATTGACTTTTATTAGAAATTGTCATTGCCTGGAATCTGTGTGCCATCCATGTTAATTGCCACTTCTCAGCTCAAGCCTGGATACTGTCCAGATCCTGGATGTGAACATGGACTGCTTCAGTATCTGAGGAGTTTCGAATGGTGCTGAACATTGTGCAATCATCAGCGAACATCCCCACCTCTGACCTTATGGTGGAGGGAAGGCCATTGGTGAAGCAGCTGAAGATGGTTGGCCCTAGGACACTACCCTGAGGAACTCCTGCAGAGATGTCCTGGAGCTGATACGATTGATCTGTAACAACAACTAACATCCAGTGTGCCAGCTATGACTCCAACCTGTGGAGACTTTGACCCCTGATACCCATTTATTGGTACTTGCAGATTGCCCACATTGTTTCATCAGAATTGCAGTTGTTTTTTTTTAAAGCTTTCCCTTGACGTTCCCTTTGGCAGAGTGACACGACAGAGTCCCTCCTGGGTATTACTGACAAGAGATTGACTCACAGCCTGTCTTCTGCTGATCACAATTTAAGATGGCTTCTGTGTTTCCTTTATGCTGGAAAATGTGGTGTTTGTCAGGCCTTCTGTTTTGTCAGAAACTTTAAAACTTCCTAAAGAACCTTTGTCAGAGGGTCATGGAGTCCTACAGCACGAAGACAGGCCCTTTGGCCCAAATGGGTCCATGCTGACCGAATTGACCGAATAACCCAATTTCTCTGCGCTTGGCCCACTGCTTTGTAAACCCTTCTTATCGATGTATTTGTCCAAATGCCTTTTACATGTTGTTAATGTGTCTGCCACAACCACTTCTGCTGGCAGCTCATTCCGTATGCATACCACCCTCTGTGTAAAAAAAAATCCCTTGTATTCTTTCCCCTCTTACCTTAAACTGCTTCCCTCTAGCCCTCAATTCCCCATCCCTGGAAAAAAAAGAGTGCATTCACTCTATCCACGTCTCTCATGATCATATGCACCTCTATAAGATACCCCCTCAGTCTCCTACAGTCTCAAGAAAAAAGTCCTATCTTGTCCAATAAGTCAGTCCTTTGAGTCCTGTGTTGTCCAAAAGTTCATCAAGTTCTAAATTATGCTTGATGCTGAGATAAAAGTTCATTGATATACAGAGGGATCTCAGAGTCCAAGTCCACACATCTCTGAAAAGTGGCAACACAAATGGATAAGGTGGTGAAGAAGACATACAGCATGCTTACCTTCGGGGCTTTGAGTATAAAAATTGGAAAATTGACAATTCATGTTGCCGCTGCATAAGTCTTTAATTAGGCCACAGTTAGAGTAGTGTGTGCAGCTCAGGTCCCCACATAGTAAGAAGGATATGAGGGCTTTGGAGAGGGTACAAAAGGGTTTGGAGTGTATTAGCTATAAGGAGAGATTTGACAAACTTGGAGCGCTATTACTGGAGCATTGGAGGCTGAGATTTCTTTTCTCTCAGACGTTGGTTAGTCTGACGAACTCTCTTCCCCATAACGCAGCATTGGAACATTGAAATTATTTAAGGTTACACGAGGAATGTCGTGCTGCAATTGTACAGTGGAGACAATCCTGGAGTATGGTGTGCTGTTTTGGTCTCCTTATCTGAGGAAAGATGCTCTGACTACGGGCAGAGTTCATCAGAGTGATTCTTAGAATGGTGGACTGACACATGAGGAGAGGTTGAGTTGGTTAGGTCCATATCCAATGGAGTTCAGAAGAATGAAAGGGAAAAGTCACAGAAATCTATAAAATTTTAAAGGGCATGACAAGGTGAATACAGGAAGAATGTTACTGATGACAGGGAGTACAGAGCCAGGAAGTCATTGTCTAAGGATACAAGGCAGACCATTTAGGGCTGAAATGAGGAGAAATTACTTTACACAGAGACTGGGTTACTGCGAGAGGCAAGGGAAGAACTAGCTGGGGCATTAACAGATATCTTCACATCCTCTTTGGCCACAGGTGAGGTTCCAGAGGACTGGAGATTAGCCAATGTTGTTCCCTTGTTTAAGAAAGGAAGCAGGGATAATCCAGGAAATTATAAGCCAGTGAGTCTGATGTCTATGGTGGGGAAGCTCTTAGAGAAGATGCTGAGGGACAGGATATTTGCACATTTGGAAGAAAATGGACTTGTTAGTGACAGGCAGCATGATTTCGTATATGGACGGTCATGTCTCATTAACTTGATCAAATTTTTTGAAGAGGTGACAAAGATAACTGATTAGGGGAGAGCTGTGGATGTTGTTTATATGGACTTTAGTAAGGCATTTGATAAAAGTCCCAAAGTGACCAAAGTCCCACATGGTAGATTGGTACAGAAACTAAAATCACATTGGATTCACGGTTGGCTAGATGGGTACGTAACTGGCTTGGTCATAGAAGACAGAAGGTAGTGGTGGAAGAGTGTTTTTCAGAATGGAGACCAGTAACTACTAGTGCTGCACAGGGATCGGTCTTAGGTCCTCTGTTGTTTGTTGTTTATAAAAATGATTTGGAGGAAAATGTGGTAGGTCTTATTAGTACGTTTGCAGATGACACAAAGATTCATGGAGTTGCTGATGTAGCCAATGATTGTGAAAGGATACAACAGATATGGATAAATTGACAACGTGAGTGCAGAAATGGCAGAATCCAGAAAAATGCAAGGTGATACATTTTGGAGGATCAAATTTAGGTGTGAATTATACTGTAAATGGCAGAACCCTTACGAAATTAACATATAGATGGATCTGGGCACTCATGTCTCCAGATGTGGCAACACAGTTGGCCAAGGTGGTTAAGAAGGCACTTGGCATGTTTGTCTTCATCGGTCGGGGCATGATGTACAAGAGTTGGCATACCATGTTGCAGCTGTATAAAAACCTTGTTAGTTGGCATCTGGAATATTGTGTGCAGTTTTGCTCGCCACACTACTAGAAGAATGTGAAAACTTTGGAGAGAGTGCAGGGAAGGTTCAGCAGGATGTTGCCTGGTCTTGAGGGCATTGGCTATGAGGAAAGGTTAAAAAGACTAAGATTGTTTTCATTGGAAAGACGGTGGCTGAGAGGAGACTTGATAGAGGTCTACAAAATAGTGAGAGGCACAGACCGCGTAGGTAGTCAGACGCCTTTTCCCAGGGCTGAAGTTTCAATTACAAGGGGACAGATATTCAGATGAGAGGGCAAACGTTTAAGGGAGATGTGTGAGGGAAGTTTTTCATGCAGTGAGTGGTAGGAGCCTGGAATGCACTGCCAGAGGAGTTGGTGGAAGCAGGCACATTGGCAACATTTAGATATCTGGATGGTTACATGAATAGGGAGAGAGTAGAGGGATATGGACTGAATAAGGGCAGAAGGTTTGTTATTTAAGTTCAGTTAGGGCATGATGACCAACACAGGCTTGGAGGGCTGAAGGGCCTGTTCCTGCGCTGTACTTGTCCTTTGTTTTTTTTGTCGAGACTGTGGAATTCACTACCAATGAAAGCTGTCGAGGCCAAAACATGTTTTCAAGAAGGAGTCGCATGGGCACTTGGGGCTAAGGGGATCACAGGATATGGGGAGAAATGACACCAAACCATTGAGTTGGATGATCAGCCATGATCTAATGAGTAGCACAGTAGGCTTACTACTTCTGCATGTTTCTATGTTTCTAAGTTTGATCATTTTTGTTAGACAAGGGAGTCACAGGTCAGGAGTGCACTGAGGTCACAACCAGATCAGCCTCAATCAGGGACGACGATGGTGTTATCACTGGACTGTTAATCGAAAGATACAGATAACATTCTGGGGACCCAGATTCGAATCCTGCCATGGCAGCTGGTGGGATTTGAATTCCACAAATATCTGGAATTAATTGTCTAATGATGCCTGAATGAATCCATTGTAAATTGTCAGGGGAAAGCCCATCTGGTTCACTAATGTCCTTTAGAGAAGGAGACTGCCATCCTTACCCGGTCTGGCCTACATGTGACTCCAGGTCCACAGCAATGTGGTTGACTCTGAACTGCCCTCTGTGCAATTAGGGATGGGCAATAAATGCTGCCTGGCCAGAGATGCCCTCAACGTGTGAATGATTAAAGAAAAAGAAAGATCTTCTTGAATGGGGGAGTAGGCACGAAGGGTCTAACGGCTAATTAATTGGCACAGTGTTCAACTGGTTACTGTATTTCACCAGCATTCTCACTAGAATGGAGTGGAGAATGAAAAGAGGCTTCTAAGATTATGAAGACTTTTCATTACATGAATGAAATATGACTGTGCCCTCCTATTGGAGTTTCTATGACTTGGGAGCATGAATTAGAATATTAATTCAGAGCACTATTTTGTTGTTGGCAGCCATAGAGGCAGGAACAATTGCTAATTTTCAGAGGAATTGAATAAACATTGGAAACATGATCAGGTTCAAGTTCATGATGAGAGAACAGGAGAATGAGATTAGCCCTGGGTCCCTTAATGTCAGGCCAACACAGACCCAATGGCCTCAGTGGATTAACCCTTTCCCATAAAGGTCTGTGGTTATTTGATTTCACAACAACAAAAGCCAAAACACTTTACAAGCAATTAATTGGTGGGAAACAACTTAGGGATTTACTGAGAACACGAGAATGCATCGTATAACAAAGGACGCAAATTTAAAATAGCTGCCAAAAAAATTCAGATGCAAGTTGAGGATAAACCTCTTTGCACAGTGTGTTGTTATGATCTGGGAGGCACAGACCGAAAAAGCCTCAGCAAAACATCAGAGCTTAAATTTCAAAAATGGAGCATTGAAAATCTTGCTGGACCAGGCTTACTGAATTGTTCAGGTGGTGAAATAACAGTCCATGGGCTCTGACCAGCCAGCTCAGAGCCAGTCCCGAGAGTGAGGAGTCTCTCTGATCTCCTATTTATATCTGTCAGCCAGGGCTCCCTGATGGGCTCTGTTTAACAGCCCACTCAGGGATCTCACAATCAATGGATCCACTTAGCCATCATTCCATTCACGACAGGAGGTAACAGAGAAGGTACAAAAAAGGGATGTACTAGATATAAATTATCTAGTTTATAAAAAGCCTTCTACTAAGTGTTTCAAGCATAACTATTTATTGAATACGGTCAGAGAACGCGGTATCAGGGAACAAATGGGAACATGAATTTTTGGGTGGCTTCAAAGCAAAATGCAGAGGATGGGAGTGAAAGGTAATGGTGGAAGGTAGGAAGTGGTGTTCCACAAGGATCAGTGCTGGGGCCACATCTGCTCACAATTTACATTCACAGTTTGGACTTTGCTATTTCTAAATTTGTGGGCAGCAGCAAATTGGTGGGACAAAAACAGAAATTGCTGGAAAAGTTCAGAAGGACCGGCAGCATCTGTGGAGAGAGTCATAGTTAATGTTTCAGGTTGAAACTCAGGTTCTGAGGAAGGGTCACTTGACCCGAAACATTTTAACTCTGACTTCTCCGCAGAGAGCCTGCCAGACCTACTAAACTTTTCCGCAATTTCTGCTTTTGTTTCTAATGTACAGCATCTGCAGTTCTTTCCGTTTTTATTTAGTATGTTGATAAGGATAGTCAGGACTGAGAAAGACTATGGCAAATTATGGAAATTACTATGAATGCAGACTGGACAGAGAATTGGCAAATGAAATTGAACACCGATAAATGTGTGACAGTATATTTTGGAAGTGAAAAAAACTGCAACAGCAATTGATCAGATACCAAAACTATTTCTTGACTTTTTTACTTTTAATTCCAAACTATGCATTATTTTAAAGAAAGGAAAGAACTGCTTCAGTAAAAGTAAAACAGCGATGCGCTGGCTGGCTCAATATTTCTTGCCCATTCCTAGTTGCCCCTTGAGATGGTGAAGGTGAGCTGCCTTCTTGAGCTGTTGCAGCCCATGTGCTATGGGTTGATGCACATGTATCGGGATGTATAAATTCTAAACTTTTGAACCAGCAACATTAAAGGGTGACGATATATTTCCAAGTCAGGATGGTGAGTGTCTTGGAGGGGAACTTGCAGGGGTTGGTGTTCCGATGTATCTGCCGTCATCGTCCTTCCAGATAGAAGTGATCGTGGATTTGAAGGTTGCTGCCTGAAGATCTATGATGGTGCACACTTATTGGACAAAGCATCGTTGGTAGAGGAAATGGATGTTTGTGGGCGTTGCGCCAATCAAGTGGGCTACTTTGAACTGGATGGTGTCAAGCTTGTTGAGTGTCTGGAAAAGTCCTGTAGGGATTCAATAAAATAAAGCACCAGTAAAGAGTCAGTAAGGCCTCAAACAGGAGATACTTAAAGAGAATGGATAATGGTGGGGTGGAGGGGGTGGCCCCCTTATCTGTTTCACCTCCAGGAATAGACAAATAAAGGGTTAAAATTTGACGGCAACTAGTCTATGTGTGTGTACGTTATTATTCAGACATCTTAATGCATGAACTGGAGTAATGCGAGAGCTATCATTTCGATAACAGCCATGTCAACAACCCTGTAGTGCAGGTAGAACATGGAGGAAAATTGTTACTCTAAGTGCTGCCAGCCAGAACAAAAGGATCAAAGAAATTATCACCAAATGCTCTACTGCCAAGGCCAAACCAGTGTCATCCAATGATGACATTAGTTCTTCTTAGCAATGTAGGAATACAGGACATTTGCAGGCCATTTAGCCCCTTGTACCTTTTCTATAGTTTCATGGTCATCATTAGAAAACTGCGTCCACCTGCCTTTGATCCATATCCCTTTGTGCTTAGTAAAGATTTATCTATCTCAGTTTAAAATTAACAACTGATCAAATATCTAATGCTTCTCATTGAAGAAATTTCTACCACCCTTTGTTTGTAGAAGTGCTTCTGAAAGTAGAATCCTTTAGTGTGGAAGCAGGCCATGGAGTTCAGGCCATTCCTCCAAAGAGCATTCAACCCAATCCCATCCCAGTAACTGCATGTCCCAAAGCTAATCCACCTAAGTTACACTTCCCTGGGCAATTTAGCATGACTAATCCACCTAACCCGCACATCTTTGAACTGCAGACAGACCTAAGTGTGGAATCGGACCTGTATTCCTGGTGTTATGAGGCAGCAGTCACTAACCTCTACCCATTATGCTGCACTGTCTTTACTGAATACCTTAGCCCTTATTCTCAGACTGTGCTCACCAGTTTCAGAATTTCCACCCAGTGGAAATAGTTTCTCTTCATCGACTCCACTTTCTAACATGTTGAAAGCTTTGTACCTAGTTTTCATAAACAATTCAGAGACAGATCAGTTTTCCTTTCAAAGAACAAAGAAAAGAAAATTACAGCACAGTAACAGGCCCTTCGGCCCTCCAAGCCTGCGCCGATCAAGATCCTCTGTCTAACCTGTCATCTATTTTCTAAGGGCCTGTATCCCTTTTACTCCCTGCCCATCCATGTACCTGTCCAGATACATCTTAAAAAACACTAACGTGTCTGCATCTACCACCTCCGCTGGCAATGCATTCCAGGCACCCACCACCCTCTGCGTAAAGAATTTTCCATGCAAATCTCCCTTAAACTTTCCTCCTCTCACTTTGAACTCATGACCCCTAGTAATTGAGTCCCCCACTCTGGGAAAAAGCTTCTTGCTATCCACCCTGTCTATACCCCTCATGATTTTGTAGATCAATCAGGTCCCCCCTCAATCTCCGTCTTTCTAATGAAAATAATCCTAATCTACTCAACCTCTCTTCATAGCTAGCACCCTCCATACCAGGAAACATCCTGATGAACCTCCTCTGCACTCTCTCCAAAGCTTCCACATCCTTTTGGTAATGTGGCGACCAGAACTGTACACAGTACTCCAAATGTGGCCGAACCAAAGTCCTATACAACTGCAACATGACCTGCCAACTCTTGTACTCAATACCCCATCCAATGAAGGAAAGTATGCCATATGCCTTCTTGACCATCCTATTGACCTGCATTGTCACCTTCAGGGAACAATGGACCTGAACACCCAGATCTCTCTGTTCAACAATTTTCCCTAGGACTTTTCCATTTACTGTATAGTTCGCCCCTGAATGAGATCTTCCAAAATGCATCACTTCGCATTTTCCTGGATTGAACTCCATCTGCCATTTATCTGCCCAACTTTCACTTTTTACTTTATGTACGCACCTCTTCGTTCTACCCTAAGTGCATGTTTGTTACGGTGCAGAATTTTCTTGTGTAAAGTTTGGACAATTTGGCCCCTTTTAACTCAGCAATTCATTTGTGCCGCTAATGTAACGCCCCTGTCCACAATGAGAGGGAGGCAGAAAACAGGAAACTATAGACTGGTTAGCCTGACCTTGGTCTTTGTTAAGACTTTAAAGTTCATTATTAAGTGTGAGATTGTAGAATAGTTAGAAGTGTATGGTAAAATAGGGCTGAGTCAGCCCAGCTTCGTCAAGGGTGGTCATGTCTGACAAATTTGTTAAAATTCTTTGAGGAGTTAACAAGGAAGTTAGACAAAGGAGAGCCAGGGGGTGTCATTTATTTGGATTTCTGGAAGACCTTTGACAAGGTGCTACACAGGAGTCTGCTAAATAAGTGACCATCGTGTTGGGGCAAGGTACTAATACAGTTAGACGATTGGCTGACTGGCAGAAAGCAGAGAGTGGGGATAAAGGAGTTTTTCTTTTCGGGATGGCTGTGTGACGAGTGGAGTTTCACAGGGGTCAATGTTGGGACCACAACTATTCATGTTCTGCATTAACAATCTCGACAAAGGAACTGAGGACATTGTTGTTAAGTTTGCAGATGGCATTGGAGAGACAAGTGGGGAGGCTGCAGAAGGACTTGGGCAGGCTAGGAGAGTGGGCAAAGAAGTGACAAGTGGAAGACAGCATAGGAGAGTGTGAGGTCATGTACTTCGGTAAGAAGAATAGAGGTGTAGGCTATTTTCTAAATGGGGAAAAACTCCTGAATTCTGAAGCACAAGAGGACTTGGGAGTCCTGGTTCAGGATTCATTCATTTCGAAAGGGCTGGTTTAGAAGACCAGTTATACTGTTGAGGCTTTATAAGGCTCTGGTCATTATTGTGAAGAATATTATGAGCAGTTGTGTTCCCTGCTTCAAACGAAGGGCTTGTCGTATGAGGAGTGGCTGAGGGTTTTAGGTCTGTACTCAATGGAGCGGAGAAGGATGAGGAGGTCTCTGATTGAAACTTACAGAACATTGAGAGGCCTGGATACAGTGGATGTGGAAAAGATGTTTCCATTAGTCAAAGAGAAAGGACTTGAGGGCAGGAGCGACACTTTAGAACCGAGATAAGGAGGAATTTCTTCAGCCAGAAGGTGGTTAATCTGTGGAGCTCATCGTCACAGAAGGCTGGGGAGGCCAAGTCATTGAGTACATTTAAGACAGAGATAGATCTGTTCCTGATTGTAAAGAAATCAAGTGTTACAGGGAGAAGGCAGGGAAATGGAGTTGTGAAAAATGTTGATCATAATGAAATGGTAGAACAGGCTTAATGGGACAAATGGCCTCTATCTGCTCTAATCTGTTATGGTCTAATGATATTTGGGAGAAAGGCCAACTGAGGCAGGACGAGGGAGGGTGGGGTCAATAACTAAGGGGAGCCAGTTCATCACTCCTCCCTTTGGAGCTGAATAATTTGCAGTATCCTCTCTGGAACCATAAAAAATTGCCAAAACTCGTGCAGGATAATAAAGTGTAAAGCTCCATGAACACAACAGGCCAAGCAGCATCTTAGGAGCACAAAAGCTGACGTTTCGGGCCTAGACCCTTCATCAGAAAAGGGGGATGGGGAGAGGGTTCTGAAATAAATAGGGAGAGAGGGGGAGGCGGACCGAAGATGGAGAGAAAAGAAGATAGGTGGAGAGGAGAGTATAGGTGGGGAGGTAGGGAGGGGATAGGTCAGTCCAGGGAAGACGGACAGGTCAAGGAGGTGGGATGAAGTTAGTAGGTAGGAAATGGAGGTGCGGCTTGGGGTGGGAGGAAGGGATAGGTGAGAGGAAGAACACATGGATAAGCTGCAGAGCTGGGCTGAGAGGTGGGAAACAGAGTTTAATGCAGACAAGTGTAAGGTGATGCACTTTGGTAGGAGTAACCGGAAGGCAAAGTACAGGGCTAATGGTAAGATTCTTAGTAGTGTAGATGAGCAGAGAGATCTCGGTGTCCATGTACACAGATCCTTGAAAGTTGCCACCCAGGTTGACAGGGCTGTTAAGAAGGCATACAGTGTTTTAGCTTTTATTAATAGAGGGATCGAGTTCTGGAACCAAGAGGTTATGCTGCAGCTGTACAAAACTCTGGTGCGGCCGCAGTTGGAGTATTGCGTACAGTTCTGGTCACTGCATTATAAGAAGGATGTGGAAGCTTTGGAAAGGGTGCTGAGGAGATTTACTAGGATGTTGCCTGGTATGGAGGGAAGGTCTTACAAGGAAAGGCTGAGGGACTTGAGGCTGTTTTCATTAGAGAGAAGAAGGTTGAGAGGTGACTTAATTGAAACATATAAAATAATCAGAGGGTTAGATAGGGTGGATAGGGAGAGCTGTTTTTCCTAGGATGGTGACGGCGAGCACGAGGGGGCACAGCTTTAAATTGAGGGGTGAAAGATATAGGACAGATGTCAGAGGTAGTTTCTTTACTCAGAGAGTAGTAAGGGAATGGAACGCTTTGCCTGCAACGGTAGTAGATTCGCCAACTTTAGGTACATTTAAGTCGTCATTGGATAAGCATATGGACGTACATGGAATAGTGTAGGTGAGATGGACTTGACTTCGGTATGACAGGTCGGCACAACATCGAGGGCTGAAGGGCCTGTACTGTGCTGTATTGTACTATGTTCTATGTTCTATGTTCTATGTTAGGGAGGCAGAGACAGGCTGGGCTGGTTTTGGGATGCAGTGGGTGGAGGGGAAGAGCTGGGCTGGTTGTGTGGTGCAGTGGGGAGAGGGGACGAACTGGGCTGGTTTTGGGATGTGGTGGGGGAAGGGGAGATTTTGAAGCTGGTGAAGTCCACATTGATACCATTGGGCTGTAGGGTTCGCAAGCGGAATATGAGTTGCTATTCCTGCAACCTTCGGGTGGCATCATTGTGGCACTGCAGGAGGCCCATGATGGACATGTCATCTAAAGAATGGGAGGGGGCATTGAAATGGTTCGCGAATGGGAGGTGAAGTTGTTCATTGCGATCCGAGCGGAGGTGTTCTGCAAAGCGGTCTCCAAGCCTCCGCTTGGTTTCCCCAATGTAGAGGAAGCCACACCGGGTACAATGGATACAGTATACCACATTGGCGGATGTGCAAGTGAACCTCTGCTTAATATGGAAAGTCATCTTGGGGCCTGGGATGGGGGTGAGGGAGGAGGTGTGGGGGCAAGTGTAGCACTTCCTGCGGTTGCAGGGGAAGGTGCCGGGTGTGGTGGGGTTGGAGGGCAGTGTGGAGCGAACAAGGGAGTCATTGAGAGAGTGGTCTGTCCAGAAAGCAGACAAGGGTGGGGATGGAAAAATGTCTTGGGTGGTGGGGTCGGATTGTAGATGGCAGAAGTGTCGGAGGATGATGCGTTGTATCCGGAGGTTGGTGGGGTGGTGTGTAAGAACGAGGGGGATCCTCTTTGGGCGGTTGTGGCGGGGGTGGGGTGTGAGGGATGTGTTGCGGGAAATGTGGGAGACGCGGTCAAGGGCGTCCTCGATCACTGTGGGAGGAAAGTTGCGGTCTTTGAAGAACTTGGACATCTGTGATGTGCGGGAGTGGAATGCCTCATCCTGGGAGCAGATGCGGCGGAGGTGGAGGAATTGGGAATAGGGGATGGAATTTTTGCAGGAGGGTGGGTGGGAGGAGGTGTATTCTAGGTAGCTGTGGGAGTTGGTGGGCTTGAAATGGACATCAGTTACAAGCTGGTTGCCTGAGATGGAGACTGAGAGGTCCAGGAAGGTGAGGGATGTGCTGGAGATGGCCCAGGTGAACTTCAGGTTGGGGTGGAAGGTGTTGGTGAAGTGGATGAACTGTTCGAGCTCCTCTGGGGAGCAAGAGGCGGCGCCGATACAGTCATCAATGTACCGGAGGAAGAGGTGGGGTTTGGGGCCTGTGTAGGCGGGAGAGGGGGTTCTGTTTGTAGTGATATGGAGTCTACTTATTACTGGGAAAGCACAAATATAGATGGGGTACAGAAAGTATCTCCAAATGCAATAGACCAGTCATTGAAAGTTGAATGATAAACTGTCAAGACAAGCCAAGTTCTATTCGAGAAGGATGGAGTTGTAAAAGCAAGAAGTCTTGCTAAATCTGTATTGAACATTGACGAGCCTACAATGGAACGCAAGTTGCTGCGGTGTGTTGGGCGGGGGGTGGGGGGGGGGGTGGGGCGGGCAGTAGGCATGATAGGTCTGATGAAGGGTCTAGGCCCGAAACGTCAGCTTTTGTGCCCCTGAGATGCTGCTGGGCCTGCTGTGTTCATCCAGCCTCACATTTTATTATCTATGATAGGAATGCAGTTGATTAGTAATCTGGAAGCCCAGTCTAATATCCTAGGTTCGAATCCCAACATGGTCTCTGGCGTACTTTGAATTCACTTAGATTGGAAATTCAAAGATAGCCAAATTGTGTCGATTATTCATAGATCATAGAACCCCTACAGTGTGGATATAGGCCCTCTGGCCCAACAAGTCCACACCGAATCTTGGAGCATCAAACCCAGACCCATCCCCTATAACCCACCTAATCTGCACATCCCTGAACACTACAGGCAATTTAGCATGGCCAATCCACCGAGCCTGCACATCTTTAGATTGTCAGGGGGGAGCTGGTGCACCCAGAAGAAACCCATGCAGACACGGGGAGAATGTGCAAACTCCACACAGACTGTCACCTGAGGGTGGAATTGAATCCGGGTCCCTGGTGCTATGAAGCTGCAGTGCTAACCACTGAACCATCATGCCGCCTTATACAAAAATCATGCCCCTAGACCAACGAACCATGAGACTCGCTTAATGTATTTACCATCTTTTTCTAGCTTCTATCGGTTCTAAAGAAGGTCACTGGATGCAAAATGTTAATTTTGCTGTCTGTCTACAGATAATAACAGACCTGCTGTGTTTCTCCAGAAATTTCTGTTTGTTTCAGATTTCGAGCAACTGCAGTTCCATGTTTTATCTGGGGGGATGATTTTTCTTTCAACCAGACATGACAAAGAGCAGCATCTTGGAGTGATAATGAGAATCTCTTTCCATTATGAGTTTTTGGATTGGACACAGTAAACATTGAAAGGTATTTATTGGCTTTGACTCAGAAGAATCAAGATTCTTTTTTCCCCTTGCTTGGGGAAAACCTATGAATTGAAAAACTTTTGGCTTCAGTTGACAGACGTCCTATTTGAAGTTAGATGCATGTACAGTCTTTCCTGGAGTAAGGAGATAATTCAGAAGAGTTAGGAAGTAGATTATCTCTGTGCCAGGGTTTCAGTTTGAAATTCCATATTTAAAGT